>NW_027187299.1:98412-303198 GCF_028583685.1 Petaurus breviceps papuanus | reverse complement strand
TGTGTGTGTGTGTGTGTGTGTGTGTGTGTGTGTGTGTGTGTGTGTGTAGTGATGTGGTCAGATCTGCACTTAATGAAAATCACTTGGGCAGTATTATATAGGATTAATGAGAATGGGGAAAACCTTGTGGCAAAGAGACCAGCTAGGAGGTCCCTGCAGTAATCTAGGGGAGAGGAGATGAGGGCCTGAACTAAGGTAGTGGCTGTGTGAGTACAGAGAAGGTGTTGGATAAAAGAGATGTTGTGGAGGCAGAATTAATGAGACTTGACAGTTGATTAGATGTGTGAAAAAGATAATGTGTAAGTCAAAAGCCTGAAAAAATGTTAGCCTTCAACATAAATGTGTGAGGCATAAGTTTCAGGGGAAAGATAATGAGACCTATTTGAGACATACTGAGTTTGAAATGTCTTTAGGGCATCCGGTTTAAGTTGTCCAATAGATAACTGTTGTAGGACTGAAATTCGGGGGACAGACGAAGACTGGGTATTTTGAACTGTGTTATGTGCATAGAAATGGTAATTCGACCTTTGGGAGCTAATGAGGTTACCAGGAGAGCAAGGGTAGAGAGTATTACAGTAATATTGTGTCAGCTTGTTGGTCCATAGACAAAAATTTATATGTTAAGAATAAGAGTAGTTGTTAATGTTTATAGATAAGTGATGCTCCCTTTTTTGCCTCTCCAATACTGTTATTGAAGAAATGGAAGGAGGTCACATTTATATTTTATCTGTTTCATGGATTACCTTGAATTTAAAAAGTCATTATCTGACGTCCAGCCTTTCGGGAATGAGTTTCATTGTACTTAATTAGGTTAATCCTCTACAAGCAAACACAAAGCCTGTCACCAGACTTATTTGCAAAGCCTTGTAATTAGAACTTGTCCAGAGCCTGTCCTTCACTGGCATAGTTTAAAATTTTTAAAAATAATGAACAACAAATAAAAATGAACATTTCCATATACAAAATAGAATAGAAAAAGTAGATTATATGTTGTACTTTTCCATTCACATATATAATAAATGACTTTCAAAGCTATCCTGTTTGTGTTTCCTTCTTTCCTTTCTTCTCTTTTCCTTTTATCTTCTGTATTTTAAAATGATTCAGCATCTCTCTTTTTTTTTTTGTCATTATTTATCACTCTCTCTCTCCCTCATGCCTTCCTTTCCAATAAGGGGAAAAAAAGAAAAGCAGACCTCTTGTCACCAATAGACATAGCCAAAACAAAACAAATTCTTGCATTAGTTATATCTGAAAATGTGTCTTGTTCTGTACTCGAGTCCACCACTACTCTGTCGGGGGAGTATGGCATGTTTCATCATTGTTCCTTTGGAATCATAGTTGATCATTTTCCAGTATGATTTTCAAGAACCAGTGGTCATCCGTAAGTCACAGTGAAGCCTTGGGTTAGGACTTTTGAGGAAATTATATGTAAAACAAAAAGGATAGTACAGGGATCTTCCTTATAGTCTATTATGGGAGGTAAGTTGTATTATAAATATGTTAGATATGACATATATGTGATATATATGTGGCAGAATGTTAAAGTATGAGAAGTACAAAGTTGTCTCAGCTCATTAACTCTTAACTTTCTAATAAAGTACATTTGCATTTGAATTTCAAAAGTATTTATTCAATCAGTCAATAAGCATTTACTAAGCTCTGTACAGAAAGATATACATATAGGGAGAAAGAGAGAGGATAAATATGTCATTCACTAGCATGATCTTCAAAAGCCAGTGTTCATCCATAAATCCCAATGAAGCATTGGATTAGGACTTTTGTGGAACCTATGCTAATAAATGCTAGCTTATTTCTGGAGTTGTGTCTTGCCTTGGCCTCAGGTATTCCCTATAAGTGTGCCTCACTTATTTAGTTTAGAGGGGAAATGCTTTGTAATTACTGTTATTATTGCTCTGAGAAAAACAAAACACACACAAAACAAAACAAATACCTGGCACCATTCTTAGTACTGGGGATAGATACAAAGAAAGGCAAAGACAGCTCTTGCCCTCAAGGAGTTTACGATCTGATGACACTGGAATGTGGCAGTGGGGGCTGTACTCTAGACTGAGGGTTCCTCTGGATTCTGGTGCTCATTGCAATAGCCTGCTGGCTGATCCTCCCTATGTAAAATCTCTTCCCACTCCAATCCATTCTCTACTCAGCTGTCAGATTGGTCTTCCTAAATTGCATATCTGATCATATCTTCCTATTTAGTAAACTCCAAAGTGGCTCACTTTTACCAACTGCAGGATTAAATATAAAATCTCTCTTTGATTTTCAAAGCCCTTTATAATCTGACCCTTCGTACTTTCCCAGTCTTCTCATATTTTGTTCCCCTTCAAATGCAGTCCAATGACAGTGACTTCTTTGCCATTTCTCAAACAAAACAGCTCTTTCTCCCAACTCAGCATTTTCACTGGCTATCTCCCAAGCTGGGAATGCTCTCCCTCCTCATCTCTGCCTCCTACCTTCCTTGGCTTTTTTCATGTCTTTGCTAGAATCCCATGCTCTACAAGAAGCCTTTCCTGATTCCTCTCCGTGTTAGTCTGCTCTCCTGTATGTAGCTACTTGCACGTGGTCTTGCCCAGTAGACTGTGAGCTCTCGAGCACGAAGCCTGTTGTTTTTGCTTTTGTTTGTATCCCTGGCACTTAGCAGAGTGCTTGGCACATAGCAATTGCTTAATAAATGCTAATTGGAATGAAAAATGAAATGATTCTTCACTGGGGTTGCTGTGTAGCCAACCTAGATTTTAGTTTGTTAAATTCCAGTCAGGTTTAGATTAGTCTGTAAAAAAGCATTTATGAAGTACTCACTATGAGCTAGGTACATTGCTATGCACTGGAGGTATGAAGGTAGGTAAAAATATTCTTCCTACTCTCAAGGAACTCACATTCTAATATGGAAAACAGCTTGTAAATAGCTATGTAATACATGTATATATTATGTTACACATATTAAATTACTGGACATGGAACATGTATGTATTATATAAATGTACATACTATATATGTGTTATATGTAGCTATATGTATGCTTTGTGTGTATCTGTGTGTATTTGTGTATGTATGTGTCAGATGAAAGGTAAGCTTAGAAGCCAGAAGCTAAAGTATTCCTGCAGAAGGTAGGATTTGAGCTGAATCTTGAAAGAAGTCAAGGATGTCAAGAGGAAGAAATGAGGATGCAGAGTATTCTAGACTTGGAGGACACCAATACAAAGGAAAGAAATGGAATGGCCTGTGTGAGTGGGCCAGTGTAGCTGGATAGTGGAGTATTTGGACGGGCATAAGGAGACTGAAAAAAAGACCAGGTTATAAAGAGCTTTAAATACAAAGAAAAGCGCTTTTTATTTGATCCCAGAGGCAGTAGGGAACCACTGGGGTCAGGGGGAGAGCTGACATCATTGAACCTGTCCTGTTGGAGTAACTCTTTGGCAGCTGTGTGGGAGATGAATTTGAAGTGGGCAGGAGACTTGAGACTGGGAGACCAATTAGAAAGCTATTGCAGTGGTATAGAAGAGAAATGATAAGGGTTCTCAAGGCTAGGTACCACACAGGCTAGTGACTACTGGTTAAATAGCTTCATTGATCCATTGTGGAAATGAGTCCTGATAGTTTTTCTGAAAATCATGGCCACAGCAAAATTTTTTTAGACAGTGAGCTTTGGCTGTTTGTTGAGGTAGTTAATGCATGATAATAAAATATATTTATTAAGCACCAGAACAGGATAAGGCACAGAGATCAAAAAGCATGGAGTATGTTTGGGGAACAGTAAGCTTGGATAGAGATATTTCATTTGCTCTGTCATATTAATGCAATTTATTAAAGAATTAAAAATTTTCATTTAATAGACTATATAAATATAGTATAGATTATTTAAAGCTAATGAAGGTATTTTATACCTCCTATATGTATTTTACTTGGCTAAATAAGATTTCCTACTAGTAAACTACCCATACTTTATGAAATTCATTCATTCGAGTTTTTTGATATTTAAAATCTCACTTGGGAAGTTGAAATACCTGCAGAATTTTAGTCATTGCAGTGAAAAGAATGTTTAACTATCACAGTAATTAATTTGCTTTAATATAATTTATGATGTCTTCATGAGTCTAGAGCAGCTTGCAGTTGCCATTTCATTAATCTTCATTTAAGTTATTTCCTGAAATAAGAAGAAAGCAGAATAGTACTCAATTCATTTTGTCTAAGTCTAAGCCCAAATGGCTAACTTTTGGTCTATAATCACATGAAGGAAAGTACAGCCTAGTAGCTGGAGACCAGTTTTAAGTCAGGAAGACCCAGGTTCGAGGCTTATCTCTGACACATACTTGCTGTGTGACTACAAACCTTTAGTGACAACTAAAGCAATTCCCTAAGACTATAAAGTTGCCCAGCTGCACCAGTGAATTTATTTTATTTTTGAATTGGAATATTTTTCAAGTGACAGAAGAGTTGATCGGTTTTTCATGCCTCTATCCATTTATCTCCCTATTATTTAGCAGCTAATACTGTCTAAATGAGTCATATTATGAGAAGTCTGATACCACAAGATAGGAAAAGGAAGCCCACAAAGAAAACTTATATAGCCTAATGATTTTTATTTAAGGAAATTCTCTTTATAGATGGGAGAAGTCTTAGGAAGACTTGATGCATAAAAGCTACAGCTCTTCTAGTTTTTTGTATTGGGTTAGCACTGCCAGCTCTCTGTGTAATATGAGGGCTTGCATTTTCTTTTTTTTTTTTTAAGCAATCGGGGTTAAATAACTTGCTCAAGGTTACGCGACCAGTTATTTTTGGATGTGGTGCTAAGTATCTGAGCCCGGATTTGATCCCCAGGTCATCCCAACACTGGAGCTGGTGCTCTTTACTTGCTGAGCCACCTGGCTGCCCCTAAACAATTGGGGTTAAGTAACTTGCTCAAGGTTACATGGCCAGGTGTTTCTGGATGGGTGCTAAGTGTCTGAGCCCAGATTCGATCCCCAGGTCGTCCCGACACTGGAGCCGCTGCTCTTACTCGCTGTGCTACCTGGCCACCCCAAGGGCTTGCATTTTCAAGGTTAGTTCATGGGAGTGGAAGTACCCTACCTACCTCGTGGGAATGGCAGCATCAAAGATAGCTTTCCATTCCCTATCCCCTACCCCTCCCCCCCCCGCCCCACAAATGTACGGGAAACATTCTATCTCTCTTGTGTGTTAGTGATATTTCACAAGTTTTTTTTTCATTTCCCAGGCATTTGGGGACAGTGGTTGGTAAGGATATAATGAGTTAACTGTTACCTCATTTCCCACACATATATATGTATGTATTTGTGTATATATATTATATATGTGCTTTGCAATCTTTCAGCATAATAATTGGGAAAGGGAGCAAAGGAAGGAGGAAAGGAAATGGACAGAGTGTGACTTACCCCATAGTTGATAGAAAATTCATTTGACCATTTTTCATAGAGAAAGGGGATTGCCCTCAAAGCCTAGGCTGAACTGAGAAACTTACATAGAGCTCATGGACTCTGCCACATGAATGACAATTATCTCATTGGGAATTTGAATGATTGGCAATACAGAATAAAGGTGCCATCAAGTTTGTTCATTATCTTATAGACAGTTCTTAACTCTCCTAAACCAATTTCTAGATTATATAGATACAGTAAATAGCTTAACTTTGGTTTGAGGCTTTTGTTGGAAACTTATGTCTGTGAAATGGATCGGCAATCAAGTACAGGGTGCTAGAATAGTCTCTAGAACAGTCAAAGGAGGGATTGATTTCCTTATTTATATGTGATTTGGGATATGAGAGCAGTCTCACATGTGGTTGTTCAGAGTTTGCAATTCTTCTGGAAATAAGGTTCACTTGTTTCTTTTGACCATCTCTTAAGTATCCTTTCTGCCATAAGTCATGATAATTTTGGTAAAGTGCTTACTATGTACCAGGCACTATGCTAATAAGCACTTTACAGTTGTTATCTCATTTGATCCTCACAACAACTCTGGGAGGTAGGTGCTATTATAATCCCCATTTTACAGATAAGGAAACTGAGGCAAACAAGTGATTAAATGACTTGCCCAGAGTTACACAGCTAGTAAGCATCTGAGGCTGAGTTTGTAGTTGACTTTGTTTTTTTCTCGAATCTTCTCTCTCTTCATATAACTTGAGCTTTAGTATTTTAATTTCTTTAGTTCCTAATTAATATTTAATATTGCTTATCTTTTCTCATACATTTATCTGAAGCACTATATTTGTGAAACAGTCTTGGCACCAGGCACAGTTGTCTAGGATTTCTCTTGCTTTCTTCCTTCTGCTGCTGTCCTTTGGATGGATGAGATGTATAGTTTAGGTAATTGACTTCACTTCTCCTTAATTTGTTCCTAACCAGAAGAAATTTTCAGTTCTTTTAAACCAAACCATATAAACTAGGCAAAAATGTATAGGTCAGTACTACTCAGTCACATTTATCTACTTTTTTTTTTTTTTTTGCTTTTTGGAGGGGTAAGGCAGGGCAATTGGGGTTAAGTGACTTGCTCAAGGTCAAATGGCTATTAAGTGTTAAGTGTCTGAGGTCACATTTGAATTCAGGTCCTTCTGATTATAGGGCTGGTGCTCTATTCACTGTGCCACCTAGCTGCCCCATATCCCCTACTTCTTATAACATAGTAATATTCCATTACATTCCTGTACCACATTTTGTTTAACAGTTCTCTAGCCAGTGGGCATAAACTTTGTTTCCAGTTCTTTGGTACTGCAAATTAGCTAGTGATAAACATAAACTGAAATTGGGGCAGAAGGCCAAACCCTTGCCTCCATTTTAGGAATCCTCCTAACTGGAAGCTCTGAGCAATTGATTTTGTAGCCTAAATTTAATTTAATTTCATAAGGATGCAGAGGAGGGGACCACAGGGACTTGAGTGACCATTATGTTACCCTAACCTTAAAAACAAAGCTAATTGTTATATGAAGGTGTATCTGATTAAATCCTGAGGTAAAACGGTAGAGAATAGAAGGCACAAAAATATTGATGGCTACTGCTATCCTCCTTTACAAGACCAACACCCACCGAGTAATAGTAAAAATAATTTTTAGTTAGAAAAAATTAAGTAATACCAATAGTAGAACCTTTTGATCACTTTTTCAAAAGGGTAGGAGAGAGTGGCTAATTTTTATCTTCAGAAATCACACTTCTTTTAGGGAATCGAACTCAATATAGTATATCTGGAAATTATTTTCAAGAATTTATCTGTCAGTTACTACTTATTGTTTTTATGATGAGAAAACATGTTATCAGGGCCAGTTCAAAAAACTGCTAAAGCAAGTTTTATTGTGTGCACATATAACAGAAATCAGTATTTTCTTTTGTCATGATGAATGGCTAATTATGTAAGTTCTTTTAAAGGATTCCAAGAACATTTCTCTTGAAAAGCTTGCCAGAATAAATAAGTTTCATTATAAATTGCTACATATCCAACCTTTCCCTACAAAAAAATCTTGCAGTATGTAACTTTTTGAAATTTCTGTGGATTTGGCACCTAGGTTCAGTGAACCCAGCAAATCTCAGCAAGGATTGTGCTCAGTTGATAAGCATTTGCTAAGTGCCAACTTTGTGCTAGGCATTGTGTTAAACTATGCTTAAGATTTTAACTTCTTTAGCAGGAACTATAATTGTCAAGAGAGAAAGAATAGAGACCTATTGTAGGAGTCATTCTCTTACCCCTTGCCCTAGACCCTCCCTAGTTTTCTGCTTATATTGATAAGATCCTATTCTGTGCTCCTGGCCCACCTACTAGTCTGCCCTACCTCCACATCCTCCACATGCACTGCTTGGCCTCCTGGGGATGATGACAAACTGCCTGAACTCCTTCCTCAATGATGAACGTGCTTGTACTCATCGTACTTTTCCTGTCTCAGTCAAGTCTTTTTAGAGGCCAGTCTGGCAATATGCAATAAAAATTTTAAAACTGATCATATAATCAGTAGACCTTCTACTAGAAATATACCCCAGTGAAGTAATTAAAAAGGAGAAGAAAATGTGTTTCAATGGAAATATTCATAGTAGCATTATTTATACTAGTGAAAAACTTTAAATAACTTCTCCAGTGGCTGAGGGAATAACTGAATAAATTATATGCTGTGTGAGTGTAATGAAATTTATTGGAATGAATGGAATATTGCACCATTAAAAATGACAAGCATCAGAAATATAAAGAAAATACAGAGTTAAGCAAATGGAAGATATGAGAACAGCAGTATACACATAACAGCATTTTCCTTTATTAATAGTTTTCAGAATCTAGTAACTGATTTTGCCAACTAAAAATGTTGCAAAATAATAAAGTAAAAATCACATAATTTTCTTTTATAAAGGTTATTTTCATACTTAGAAACTTATGAGCAGTTTCTGTGATACCAGGATTTTGTTTTCCCATTGAAAAAATACCATGGTGCTTTTGGAAAATAGGAACTGATAAGTTTGGAATCTTTTGCTTTGGGACTCACAGCTTCACATCATTTTTGGTGATTCATATATTTTTTTGCTCCAAAGTGGCTATTACATAATGCCACCTTTGAAATCATGAAATACTAAGTATTATATTAGAAATATTTAGTGTATGCAATTATTAGTGTTATATTAGTAATATTAGTATTACATTAGTAATATAAAATAAATATTTAGTATAACTATTAGTAAAATCTCACAGAAGTCTAATGCAGCATCCCATACTTATTGTGGGAAGTCTTTTAAAATTCTCTCTCTAAGCTTATTATAAATAAGAGTAATATATGGTGATAGAATTTTTTCTGTTATTACCTGACAAAAATATTAAAAAGTCACAGAAAATATAAATACAAATTTGTGGGAATGATTGTGGTATGCTAGATTTTGATTTAAAGACAGTCTTGATTATCCTACATTTAGTGTACTGTGTATATTATGGTATAGTATAATCAGTTGTATGATTTGGTGATCATATACTTAGCTTTTCTGTGATTTAGTTTCTTCATTTATATAATTTGAATGACAATACTTGTACTACAGGACTGTTTGGAATGCACTTTGTAAAATTGTAAATTGCTGTAGAAATGTGCAGTATTCTTACTTTTCATCATTCTACCTTGACGTACCTTTTTGCAGTCCTTTAACTTTTTCAGAACACTTGCACTAATTGAATATTGAATCCTTAAGAACTTCCCATTGAAATAAATATACAGTGGTTTATTTTACAAATACAGGTGAATGGACTTACCTAAGGTCACATGGCAATTCAGTTGCAAAACTCAGTAAGAATTTATAGTTCCAAACTCCTAGAATTGAACTTTATCCACTGTGGCATATGGATTCCTTTTATTTCCCCTAGCTATGCTTTCTAATTTACTATAAACCTACAAAGTATTGTGCTACAGATGTTTGATTTCTCAAAAGACTGCTTTTCTTTTTATATATTCCTTTGTGCCCTTGTCTAGGCACCCTACAGGAGGATCCTTTATCCGTCCAAACCGGGTAAATTTTGGAGTAGACTTTCTCACTGCAATTAAGAATCGCTATGGATTGGAAAATACTAAGCAAGAAGATGGAAATGAGATGATCGTTATTGGAAATAAACCCGTAGAAACTGTTGGGTTTGATTCTATTAAAAAATTCCAAAGGTAGGAGAAGTTGACATTGATGAATTAGATTTTTATGCTGTACTCTTCTTTTAAATATTTGGGCCTATGGGCCTAGATGTGTTAAATGATTGACAGATTGGTTTAGAGACTTTCATAAATTTAGGATTTTGTCCTTAATTTGGTCTGCCATGTCCTGGGTTATACTGAGAGATTAGACAATACCATTATTTGCATTTTTGATAAGGAAGCTGAGGACTAAAGGAAACAAGAAGTTTGAAACCTCTTATTGGAGGGCTAGTGTTGTGATGGTTTTATGTTTACCATATTTGTTGTTTGCACTCTTATTTCCAGTTATTCCACCCTCTTACTCTGGACTGATAGCTTTGTGCTTCCATTTTTCATATTATCCCCTTTCAGTGTACATATTGTCATTCATTTTTTATAAACCAACTATGGCAGTACAGCCAAGTAGTTCCCTGAATCCCATCTTAAACTGTAAGATTAGAGAACTGTTAAAAATATGATTTTATGCAAAGACAGTAAGGTTCACTTAGGAAATGGGAATTTCATAAGGGATGCCATAGGAAAGGACTTAGTGGAATACTGAGATCTTCATGATAATGTTCAGAATCACATCGCAAGTTTTGATTTATCGGCTAGCCTTTAGTAAATCATCCTAGAAGTATCGAGAGCTTCTGAGGATGACATCTTAGAATTGACCTCTGGTTGCCACTCCTGAGATTAGATTTTAGTTCAATTCAACAAGCATTTATTAAACACCTGTTAGGTACAAGACACTGTATTAGATGCTGAGGGTATTATTGTGCAGAAACAAACATGAAAAACAATGTTTGCTTTTTAGGAGCTCACATTGTACTGTGGCATTTAGCATGCAAATAAATGGAAAAGAAACACAAGATAATGTGAGGAGAATGAGACCGTTGACAATGAAGGATATCAGGAAAGACTTCACATAAAAGGTAGCACATGACGTGATCCTTGGAGGAAGCCAGAGATTCCATGAGGCACAGATAGATAAGAGTTATTGAGTTCCAGGGATGGAGGACTAACACTAAAAGATACAACCTGGAATTGGAATGCAGTAAATAGACCAACTTTGGGTGAAATGTAACCATATTGGATGCAGGCTAATTAACCACATGTAATTTTTTATTAGCAATGTTAGACAGAACCATTGCATAATTATGCTTATTATTCTTTGCTAGCTAGTTATTAACTAAGAAGCTAATGATGCTAATGTTATGCATATTCTAAAATGGAAATAGCAACACTTGAGTGGACCAATCAAAGATGACAGAATTAGTTCTTGCTTCTTATGTGCAGACCATACCCTTCTTAAAAATCAATTTAAGAAGACTTAAAGAACAAAATTCTTGTTGAGATTGTAGTTTCTTGCCTTTTTGTTCAAATAAGTGAAATATTAAATGTATTATATCCAAAAGGGGACATTTTATATTAATTATTTGATATCCTTTCAATGAACACCATGTGCTCTGTTAACATTAAAAAACTGGATGTACATAAAAGGGAGTGCCTATTTTCCTTCCTCCCCCAGATCATAAGCAGCAATAATAATTCTTACAAGTGTTCCATGGATATGAAGAGTTAATGGTTTATATAAAAACCCCACTTTGTGAGTATTATTTCAATAGATATTTTGGGGCATATCACATTAAAATTTTTATTGATTAAGGTGGCTGATTCTGTAGATAATTTGAAAAGTATAAATTGTTGTATCTTGTCTCCTGAATAGGGATAGGCACTGCAGCTGTGATTTCATTGGTATAGATTCCTGGATGAGGCAACTCCAGCCATTGTAGGTGATCACTGTGCAACCTAGAGTTGAGAATTTGTGTTAGAGAGCTGCTTGCCTCAGTGATATCAACCTCAAATAGAAATGAGGGCCACTAATCCACAGAGAACGATCCTTGTGGACTCATATTGACTTAGAAAACTATGGGTTTATATATTTCTTTTTTATGAATAGATCAGTATGTTGAAATCATATAGGAACTACATTTTATTTTGGTGCTGACTACATTGGGAGTGCTGTGGGCTACACTCTTCTGACCCAGAGTACTGTGAATTGCCCACAGCCATCAGGTATCAGAGGTACATACTTAAACTCGGATCTCCTTTTCAGAACACTGTTGACATTTTTTGTGGCATCTATTAGTGAACAACTGTTGGTCTTTTGTGTCAGTAGTTCCTTATGTATTACAGTTTTATCAGTGATACTTGATGTAGAATTTTCCCCCCACTTGACAGTTTCTCTTCTCACATTAAAATGTGAGCTCTAGAGATCTGTCTTCCTTTTATGTATGTGTGTGTGTGTGTGTGTACGCACGCGTGCGTGTGTGTGTGCTTGTGTGTGTGTTTTGTCTTTTTGGAGGGGGAAAGGCAGGGCAATTGGGGTTAAGTGACTTGACCAAGGTCACATGGCTAGTTAACTGTTAAATGTCTGAGACCGGATTTGAACTTGTCCTCCTGACTCCAGGGCTAGTGCTCTATTCACTGCGACACCTAGCTGCTCCCCTTTTATATTTTTAAACCTAATGCTTAGCACTAGTGCTTTGCACATCATAAGTGCTTAATGCTTTATTCATTTACTCATTCTTGGCTTGAAGTCTGGCTCTTTATATCTGTGGCAATTTCTTGATTAGGTTAGAAATAATTTAGAAATCATGATGCTAAAATATATATGAATTAAGACATATTACAGTAATAATTGATTAAATTTTTGTTTGGATGACTAAGGAAAAGAGTATGTAAAGAGAAAATTAAAAGTAATGTTTGATTTCCAGTGATACTGTTTTAACTTTAGGAAGGTATTTATATTGAGAGCACAGAGAAAAACTTCTGTTAAGTTTCTTGGGCTGAGATCCTGTCTACTTATTTTTTTTGCTGCTTAGTTTCCCCATTCCTGAGGTAGAGACCCTTATTGCTGTTCCTTACTATGCTCCTTCTTCTCTAATCCCCTCCCCCCTCATTTTTTTTTAGTCTTGTGACAGTTTACATACTTACGAGATAACTGCATGGTAGGTGAATTTGAGGGATTGTTTTGTGTTGAAGAATAGTAAAGGACTTTGGCTGTAAGGTTCTGTGATACTCACTGGCCTTATTTTAACTTTGCATATAATCCATGTATTTTTCATTCAGTCAGCTGAACAAATTACAAGAAGTCTCTGTTTGGAGTTCTGCAGTGAGTTGTGCTGGCAACAAAGGGGAAATTACACAAACATGTCCTAGTATCCTTTTTCAGTAATAATCTATCCTTGAAATCTAAGATGATATTTGCTACCAACAAATCCTTTTCAAAAGAGATTTCATAGTATTTAACTGTTCTCCCCCTTGTGTTATTTTTATGCTAGTTTAACTAAAGGTGTTACTGCTCTGGGTGCCCAGAATATAATTTCCCTGATACACTCTTGCCTAACTCAAAACTGGGAAGTTTGGGAGCTTGCAAAGAGAAGGAAGTGGCAGAGTCTTTGAGTGTTGTTGGATAAAGGTAAGTATGGTTTCATTGAAGACATGGGCCATGATTGGCTATTGTGGGTAGTGTCAGATATACCTTTCTTCCAACCTCTGGTTGATCACACATAATTTTGGTGTCAGACCACAATCCTCAGATGCTTCCTCCAACCTCTTGTGTTTGTTTATGTTTCTCCAGACGTGTCCTAAGGGTGAGAAGTTGTAAGTCCCTCCCCTTTTTTTCTTCATTTCTTCCCAGTTTATTAATTTCTGTAATCCCTTTTCTTTACTAAAATAAAATTGAACGAAACTGTAGAAATGGCTTTTTTCTTCTCTTTTGACCCTTGAAGGATTCTTTAGGGATAGTGGACCTTTCACCTCTCACCCCACTCATCCAATTAGGCACTTGATCATCGTTTAGCCCTTTTAGAGTGTTTAAATGTGTGTGTGTGTGTGTGTGTGTGTGTGTGTGTGTGTGTGTAAAAGGTTTCTCTTGTGTGCTGTGTTTATGCATAAAAGTTTGACCAGTTCTGTTTTTTTTCAAAAGGAATGCTTAAAAGTCATCTATTACTTATATTTCTTCTGGATTTTACATATTGAATTTTTCATTGAGTTCTAGTCTTTTTGTCATAGTCTTTTGAAAGTCTTTCACTTTGTTAAATATCCATTTTTCGTTTTATTCAGGATTATACTCAGCTTTGCTGGATAAGTTATTTCATAATAGATTTGCAGTTTCATGTGTAGTCATCTTTTTTTTTTCCTATTCTACTATGTTATGGAAATGCATGTTTTATTTCTCAAGTTCAGAATAAAGAAAAAAGAAACCTCTGCTTCACAGTTTTTTTTTTTTTAAGCAATCGGGGTTAAGTAACTTGCTCAAGGTTACGCGGCCAGTTATTTCTGGGTGTGGTGGCAAGTATCAGAGCCTAGATTCAATCCCAGGTCATCCCGAGTCTGGGGCCATTGCTCTTACTCACTGAGCCACCTAGCCACCCCTAAGCAATTGGGGTTAAGTAACTTGCTCAAGGTTACATGGCCAGGTGTTTCTGGGTGTGGTGCTAAGTATCAGAACCTGGATTCAATCCCAGGTCATCCCAACTCTGGGGCTGGTGCTCTTACTCGCTGTGCTACCTGGCCTCCCAGGGTAAATTATTCTTAGTTACTAATTTGTTTCTTTAGCTTCTTGGTATTGTATTCTAAGTTTTGCTTTCCTTCACAGTGTTTGCTGCATAATTTTCTTTGACCCTTACTGTGGTTCCTTGGTACTTGATCTTGTTCATCCAGGCTGCTAATAGTATTTTTTCTCCTTTGATCTGGAAGCTCTGGACTTTGTTGCACTTCTAAGTATTTTAAAACATAGGGTTTCATTCAGGTCGTGACTTGTAGATTACAACAAATAAACATAGACAAAATAAGTTCTTGAAATTCTCATATCCAAATGTTTCATTCTGTCCATATGTATCATTCTGTACGTGAATGCAATATGCTTCTAACAGGAGGTGGAGATGTGCATGCTTCATTTATCAGTCCTCTGAAATTGTGGTTGGTCATCCCATTGATCATAGTTTGTAAGTCTTTCAAAGTTGTTTCTCTTTATAGTGTTATTGTTGCATAAACTGTTCTACTGGTTGTTTTCACTCTATCTTCATGAGTTTATATATCTTCTTTGGTTTCTCTGAAACCACCTCTTTCATAATTTTTATAGCATAATAGTTTTCTATTATATTCATATACCATGATTTGTTTGGCTATTCCCTAGTTAATGGGTATTCCATTAGTTTCCAATTCTTTGCCACTACAAAAAAGAGAACTTTTTTTTGTACACATGGGTCATTTTCCTTTTTTCTTCTTTGATCTTTTTGTGGTATTGGCATAATGGTGTTGTTGCTAAGATAAGGGGCATATATAATTTGGTGACTTTTTGGTAGTCCTAAATTGCTTTCCAGAATGGCTGGACCAGTTTGTAGCTCTACCAATAGTACATTGACATGACTGTTTCCCCCAAAGTCTCACTAACATTTATCATTTTCCTTTTGTGTCAACTTTACCAATTTGATGTGTATGAGGTAGAATCTCAGTGTTGTTTTAATTTACATTTTCATACTTATTAGTCATTTGGAGTATTTTTTTCCATTTCATTTGTTTTTTTAAAGTATTTTCATGTGGTCTAATTTTTCAGTCTTCAACTTTGTTTTAATATTTCTTGTTTTTTCTCTATTTCATTTAACTCTTCAATTTGGTTAGCTTTATTCAGTATTTCTGGGTATTTACCACTTGGATAAAGTTTTGCATCTACTGTTCTAAACTGTTGTTCTCCTTTCAAGGTTTTCCTTTAAAAATTCTGATTTTATTCTTTTGTTTCATCTCTTTATTTACTCTTTTGACTTTTGGAGTCCTTGTAGCTAATCCATTTTTAAAAATATAGTTCTCCTTGTTATAATTACTGTGAAATTATTGTCTTCTGAAATTTTATTTTAGGAGTTTTTAATACCTAATATTTCTTCATTTATTGGGAATTTTCTTTTATTAGCTTATGTCTTCATCCTCTGTGCTAGGTAAAGGTTTTCACTCTTTGCTGTTTCTTTCAAAGTTTTCTTTCTGTAATTGCTATTGTTTTTGTTATTCTGCTCCTTACACATTGGGTCCAGGTGGAGAGCTTCAAGAAGGCATAGTTTGTGATCCTATGATAGGGTGGATGAGTTTGGGGTCCCAGCCTCTGTGACCTGTCCTCTCCTGCAGTTCTGGGTAAGGTAGCTGGGCTGAGATCTTGTTGGTTTTTGGGTTTTGTCACTCTAATACAGTTCCTGGGTTGGGGTTTTATGTTCACCTGAAGTTCAGGGAGTTTAAGTGATTTGACCAAGGCCACAAAGGTGTTAGATAGATGTCTTTGACAGATGTCAGAGAGAGGATTTTAATCTAGATCCTTTAACTTCATTGTTTTCTTGGTTCTGCTTGCTTCACTCTGCTTCAGTTCATATCTTTACATATTTCTTTGTATTCATCTTTTCTTACTGCACAGTAATATTCTGTTATATTAATGTTCCACAATTTGCTTAGCCATTCCCAAATCTATGAGTTTTACTTTGTTTCTAGTTCTCTGCTATCACAAAAAGTGCTGCTATAAATATTTTGATGTATTTGGGGTTTTTTATTTATTTTATTTGTATTGTGTCTATATGTATATATATTGTATTTTATTTATTATATTTGTTCTTATCAATGGAAGTGAGTGTTTCTTAACATCTACTCTCAGATATCAGAAGGATAGATTTATCAAAAAATCTGTTGTCATCATGGAGTGAGGTGACCTTAATTGCTGATGAGCTCAAATACCTGGAAGTTCTTAATCTCAGGTATGAACTTTCTGTTGTCTGCTAATTAACGTTCTGTACAAATCTTAATCTGTGCCCAGTGGGCACATAGTACCTCATAGTGCCTTGTGGTGGCAATGGGGTTGATTCCTTTAGGTTGCAACCCTGCAAAAATTTTGATAGTATTGGATCTTAGTTTAATTTTTTTAACATAAGCTATAACTTAAGGGAATATTGCTTATTTTAGACTTGTAAATAGCTGTATACCTAAGACCACTAATAATTTCTTAAATTACTAATAGTTAATTAAAAAGGCTAATTTTATAGTTTTAAATTTCTATGTAGTGGGAGCTGTCAGTTTATATTAAATGGCAGAGGAGGTGGGTTTGTCACAAATTTTTTTTCTTAAATTTTGGACTGATTAAATTAGTGAAATAATTAATTGAATTTTGATTAATTGAATTTTTACAGGTTTAATATCTGAGATGTTAACAAAATATTTTGGAGCCTATGTGGGAAAGATAATTTCAAATGTAGTTGTTTAGAAACCTTTAAATAGCAATAAGAATTATTTCATTATAGAACTCTATTTAGTGAAGCCAGAAACTAGATTTTTGCTAAACTATTCTTAATTTATTTTATTAAAATCATCTGTAGAGTACATCCAGAATGTTTGGTTAGTTTTCACTTGCAGAACCAAATTTTCTAAGTATCTCAACCAGTCTTTCCCTTTGTATATGCAGGAAAGTCACACCTGGCCTGTTCTGGTATAATTCAGCAATAGACATGAAATTAATTGTATTTCAAAATGAGAGATGGGTGGGATCAACTATGGGTACAATTTAACCCACTATTTTCCCTCTTTGGAAACATGGGCCATGTTTTTCAAAGGGTAATTCTTTCTAAGTTTCTGTTCAGAATCATAAAATCTTAAGAAAGAGACTTCAGAGGTCATCTGATGCAACCATACCTGCAGAAGAATCCCCTCTAAAACATACCTACGAGGGAACATCCAAGCTTTTACTTGAAGATGTCTAATAAGGGGAACTCCCTAACCCACAGGGGTAGCTCATCACACTAGATAATGTTTTTTCTTTTTTTTTTTTAATTTTTAAAAATTTTTTTCAAGCAATTGGGGTTGAGTAACTTGCTCAAGGTTAGACGGCTAGTTATTTCTGGGTGTGGTGCTAAGTGTCTGAGCCCGGATTTGATCCCCAGGTCATCCTGACACTGGAGCTGGTGCTCTTACTCGCTGAGCCACCTGGCCGCCCCAACAAGTTTTTTCTTATATGAACTTAAAATATGGCACCATTTTGTTCCATATTGCAGAAGTATTTCCACCATTTTATTCCTTAGCTTTTGGGGCTAAGCAGAACAAGTCCAATCTCACATGACATCACTTAAAGTATTGCAAGATAGCCACCGTATTCTTCCTAAATCTTTCCAAGGCTAAATGGTTATCATCCTAGTCACCCTCCTCTTAATACTGTATAGCTTATTTGTGTCCTTCTTAAAATGTGGCACATGGAACTGAACAAAATACTCCAAATGTGTTGTGACCAGGATAGAATAAGGAGTACTGTCACTTCTTTTTCCCTGGGTATTTATGTTTCTCTTAATGTACTCTAAAATTACATTAGGATTTATTTGTTTTTTGGTTGCCATATTGTAGTACTGATTTATACAGTTTATAGATCTTTTTTTCTGATGATTATCCATGGTTTTCCATGCCTTCCCCATCTCAGATTTGTGATGTTGATTTTCTGAACTGAGGTGTTAGACTTTTATATTTATCCCCATTATTTTCATTTTACTAGATTGGACCCAATAATGTAGACTATTATCCTTAAGTCCTGACTCCGCCATTCATTGTTTAACTGCCCCCCCCCCAGCTTTTTTCTGGTAGGATAAATAATAAACTGTTTTTAGAATGACTAAAAAGGACAGGGGCTTCTCTGATATCTTTACTTTCAGTCACAAAGGCAAAGAAACACAATCAGAAAACAATTAAGCTAAGCCAGGATTTACTACTTTTTATGCTATTGGTTCTCTTGGGAGTAGGGGAACTAGTTAGGTTCTGACTATTTTGAAACTTATTGGGGAAACTGTTTATCAAAAATGAGTTACTTTATTTGGCCTTAAAGTAATTATATCTTTTGTACCATAAAATGAACACATGAGAACAATTGACCAGACCCCAGGAAGAGTTTCTGTATTTTAGATACCATCAGGTCAAATTCTGAAAACAGAATTTTTAAGGTATAATGTTCTATGGTCCTTTGAGTTCTTTATTTGTACACAAGACAATCCAAAGCCCTAGTATTATATTCCAAAAGAGCAATTTAATTGAATGATTCATTTGGTCATATTCAACTGAAATTAATACACTGCTTTACTCTTTCTACACAGTGAAAATAAGTTAAAATTTCCCTACGATTCACCGTCTCCATCATGTACATTTTCTGCATTGAAAGTTTTAGTGCTTAATCGAACAGGAATAACGTGGACTGAGGTAATCTGCTTTACAGCATGCTTTATCTGTTTGTAGTAGTTTGAAATTGCAAGTTTTTTTATTTTAATAGGTTATTTAAACATAACTATGATACTTATATACTTAAACATAAATATTTTCATTTCATCACATTCAGTCATAAGAATGGAAAGTGGCATGGAACAGTTTTTAGAAAGGGCACTGGGTTTAGAGTCAGGATCTGCGTTCAAATCTAGTCTCTGTTAATGCCTGTGGGACCTTGGACAAGTCATTTAACTTCCTGGACCCCAGTTTTCCAGTCTGAAAATAAGAGGATTAGACTCCATTATCTCTTAGGGTCCTTCAAGATTTAGATCCATGATCCTATGATCTTTTAAAGGAGTATCAAACAAAATGCTGTTTTCAGGTCACCATTGTAACAAATCTTGGGCCACTAGTTATATAAATATGTCATGATTCATATGCCTTATAGAGAAAAAGTATTCCAAAGTTTTGGTATTTTAAAATGATTAAAAGTTTGGCTGGTTAAATAGAACATTGTGTAAAAAAAAACCTGATAACTCCTCTTCTGTCTTCTTTCATCTTGTCCTCCCCCCTTCCCCCAGCCCCCACCTTTCTTTCTCATTATTTGTTGAATCTGAAGTTAATTGAAATGTTGTCAGCAACTTTATTTTAGTGCAGGAGCTGAGTAGGCAGAGAAGCATAGAATTCCCACTATTTAAAGGTCAAATATACTACATTTAGTTGGATAGAATTTGTAGCTGAGCTTGAAGGGTAAATAGGAGGTTCACTCCATGAATCAGTTTTGCATTAATATACTTATGTAACTGGAATTTTTATTGGCTTTTCAGCACTCCCAGAAAATTTCATTTTAAAATTAAATTTAATTTAAAAAAACCCTTTTATTAACCATTTACTATTTGCAAGACAGTCTATAATCTGGGTTTTCAAGATAAAAATCAAAATAGTTCCTATCCTCAAGGAACTTGTATTCACAGGTCAATATAATATGCATAGAGTTGAGGTCTTTTGAGGAGAGAGAAAATCATAACAATTGGGGTAGAGAGATTAAGAAAGGTTTCATAAATGAACAGAACCAGAAGAATATTTTACATAGTAACAGCAACATTGTGTAATGACTAACTTTGATAGACTTATCTCTGCCTAGCAATGCAAGGATTTAAGACAGCTCCAAATGACACATGGTGGAAAATATTAGCCACGTTCAGAAAAAGAACTATGGAGTCTAAATGCAGATTGAATCATACTGTTTGCTCTCTATTTTGTTTCTTCTTTCTCATGGTTTCTCCTGTTGCTTCTAATTCTTCTGTACAACATGATTAATGTGACAATATTGGGAGAAAATTTAGAACTCAAAATCTTATGGAATTGAATGGTAAAAACTAAAAATAAATATTTTTCAAAAGGAAGGTTTCATAGAGAAGGTGGTATCTGAGCTGAGCCTTGTGAAGGGAGCTAGGAATTCTAAGAATCTGAGTTGAGGAAGGGATTCATTCTAGGAATGAGAGGGGATAGTTTGTGGAAATAAACGGAGGTGGGAAATGGAATGCCAGTAGGCCAGTTTGACTGAGGCTAGAAAGGCAGGTGGAAACTAGATTGTAGTAGATTTTAAATTCTAGAGTCAAGTTTGTGTTTCTTAGAGGCAATAGGAAGCTACTAAAGGTTTTTGAGTAAGGGAGTGACGTAGATCAGTTCCTTAGGAAGATCAATTTGGTAGCTCTGTGTGGAAGGTGTATTGGAGAGGAAAGTGCCTACCAATGCGATGAGTGCCTGAACTTAAATAATGGCTGTTTTAAGTGGAAAGAAGGGGATAGATCTGTGTGATATTGTAGAGGTAGAATTGACAGTACTTAGCAGGTGATTGCCCATGGAGCTGAAGAAAAAGAACAGTCAAAGATGACTTTGAGGTTGCCAGTCTGAGTACTTGGAAAACTATGAGGGCCCTCAATAGAAATAGTGTTTGGAATAGGGTTATGTTAGGAGAAAGATAATGAAAGCTGAACTTAGACATAATGTAGTTATGACTTAGCTAGTGTCTGGTTTAGATTTATCAGTAAAAATGAAATATCACAACTCATTTGACTTTAGAACCTAGCAGTTCATTAAGAAGTGAAAGAATTAAGTTTGTTGGAATTTGTGTTTGAGGAATAGGTGTATCTATGTACTATTATGACAGGTGACCTATATAAACACAGTTAAGAAAAAGTATTGATGATTAATTTCCCATTAGTTCTTACCAAGTGTTCCTTTAGTGGTATGGCAGATAAGAATATATTTAATCTGTCTCTTGAATATAACCTTTTAACAGTATTAAAGTATTAACTCACCTTAGGATATCTCTTAATGGTCCATTAATAACAGTGTTGGGTGATTCTAAGTATATGTCTTGTATATATGTTTAATAGTATATATTATCATATCATCAAAATACCTTTTTAATATTTTAATATTGTCATTTTCTCACCAGTATTCATTGCCTGAAACTTGGCATGTAATCAATTAAACTGGAGGTGTCATTTGTCCTATAGATATTTTCTAAAACAGTAACTAAATTGAATTCATGTGGAGGTGGAAGTAAAAAGCTTTGGAAATGAAATAATATCTCACATTATACTATTTCTGCTCAATAGGTTCTGTGGTGTGCTCAAGGATGGCCAGTTCTAGAAGAATTGTACCTTGCATCTAATGATATTACAATTTCAGAAAGGTAGGAATGGTTTGTTTAAATTCTAAAGTCAACATTTTATGATTTGCAATTTGTGAGAATTTCAAAATACTTGATGTTGAGTTCTAGTGGTGCTCTTACAAATATGATTCAGAAATTATTCTTATTGTTTTTTACTATCCTCATCATTTTTCAAGAGCAGCTAGGTGGTGCAGTTCTGGAGTCAGGAAGACTCATATTCCTGAGTTCAAATTCTGCCTCAGACACTTACTAGCTCTGTGACCCTGGGCAAGTCACTGAGTCATGCTTGCCTCAGTTCCTCATCTCTAAAATGATTTGGAGAAGGGAATGACAAACCAATCCTGTATCTTTGGCGAGAAAACCTGAATTGGGGTCATGAAGAGTTGGACACAACTGAAAAACAAGTGAATAACAAAAAATAATTTCTTAAATATTTTGATTTGAAATCTTACCAATTGGGGGAAAACCAGTCTGAGTTACTCTAAATAATGGAATAAAAATTAATACTTTTAAAACATATTTAATTTGCTTGCCTTCTCAAGGAGGAGGGAGGGAGAGAATTTGGAGCTCAAAATTTAAAAAAATGAATGTTAAGAATTTTTGTTTATATGTAATTGAGAAAAAAAATTAAAATGGAAAAAGACCCATATTTAATTATCTTGTGAAGAAACTCTTTCCAAGTAAAATTTCTGTCATATCTGCTTTAATAAACTGTTAATTGTTTGAAATGATTTATAATAAATGATATACATTTGCATAAAATAATTAATATTCTAAAGGCCTAAATAATTAATTTTCTCAAGTTAGGTTAAATATGTATATCCCTCTACCAGTACGTCTTTTATTGTCCCTTTTGTTTACAGTATTCATTTATTCTCCCTTTTTCCTCTTGTAGTATAAAGGTAAACTTCAGCTTAGGCCAAACTACCACAAAATCTGAATGACCAAAATTATAAATTGATAAGATTATACTGTGCTGTATAATCTTATTTATATTAAATTGGAATATGCAAATATCTTAAAATGCCATTTTTAAAAAGCCTAAATACAATTCATTTCTATTTTTTATACAGGCCTGCTGATACTCTTCAGACTCTCAAGTTACTAGACTTTTCTAATAACAAGTCAATTGATGGAGATCAGCTTTTCCAAATAGCCTATCTACCCAGGTAATTTTGTTTTGTTTAATATTAAAAAAAATTTTGTTATCCTGAATTTGATAAATGTCAACATATATGAACATTTTGATAGCTCATTTTGCTGTTTGATGTGACATATAAAAAGTCTGAGGGACATAGTTTCTGGGTAATTAATCATGCTAGCAACAATTAATAAAAGGGGTTAGTGGCACTCTCAAATGCCCCAAACCCCCATGAAACCTACTCAATGCTTATATGCCCTTCAAAGAGTGGGTATTCCTGAGGGTGACAATCAACTCTGGTTGGTTAACAATCAATGAAAACAAAGGATATTATATTGAGAGGTGGGCTTGACTCTGATCACTCATTCTTGGTAAAAGAGACTTAATTATACTCATATCTCACCACCTAGGTTATTCTATACAAAAGGGAAAAATCCACTTTTTCCCAGACATATCTGAGTAAACACCGGACCGGAATCCATTAATTCACCTGTTTTCCCTCTCATTATCAGCCCTGAACTTCAAAGGCTACCTAATAATCTATAGAGGCTGATTTCTGAATGAGGAAATAGAAAAGGGGAAAAACTTTGGTCCTAATTCAGTAATCATTTTCTCTCATTATAATTGGCACCATGTTATCCATAATCCACAAATAAAAGCATCTGGAAGACCACACTCTCCTATGTGCTTACTATGTTGTGCTAAGTATTGGGAATACAAAAAAAGGCAAAAAACAGCCCCTGACCTCAAGGAACTTACATAGAAAGGGGCATATATTTATTTAGAATCTGATAAAATGAAAAAAAGGATGAGAAAGCCAAGTAGACAAGAAAACAAAACCCAACAATCTGTTTCTTCCATGAAGCACATTTAAAAAACAAAGATATACACAAAACAAAACTGAGGGCATAGGGAACAGATTTACTATGCATTCAGTGAATTCTGCTGTAAGCACAATATTTAGCTATTTTTACGGTGGTCCTTCTCTGGATTTCTTTCTCATACCCCGATCTCCACTTCATGTTCATTGCTCATTTCCCTGTAGGATTTTGCTGCTTTTATCTAGTTATATGATTCTTCCTTCTCTTTTTTCCTCTCAGTCAAGTAGATTCCCTCCCCCCTTCTTCCCTTTAGCTATTCCAGTTCATTAGTTTTTTAAATTTCATTTTTTTCCAGAAGGATCCCTCTCACTCTCTTCATTATCCATCCTCTCCTGTCTACTGTTAACCCACATTCTCTGATTCGTGAGCCCTATAATTATATGGTCCTTCTCTTTTCTCTGTATACCTCATGTAATCAGAGCTTCCAGGGTATGGATTCTAAGGTTTCCCCTCTAGGCAGTTCCTGCCACTGCTTTGTAGATCTTTCCCCAAGGATTTCTCTCTTCCACTGTGCCTCACTCCCACAAAAATGCCAATAATTGCAGGTATCAGAGAGGACACTGCCTCATGGTAAGGTCCTCCCCCATCATGTCCCTGATCATACAGCTTACCATTTATCTATACCCTCCCCTCATTAATGCCCTATTTGCCTCAAAATCTCCCTGAGTCCTTACTCTCCCAGGTGTCAGTTGCTCCTAGGGGTTCCAGTTGCACCCTTCCCCCCCCCCCCCCCCCCCCCCCCCCCCCCCCCGCGTCCCCCGCCCCCCCCCCCCCCCCCCCCCCCCCCCCCGTGGGAATGAGTAGACTTGTCAGTCACCAAATCCCCAGGCCATACTCAGTGCCAAGTCTCCATCTCCTTTCATAAACTGTCTTCATCCATAGGAGTATTCATCATTGGAATCTCTTCCTATTCCCAAAATTGGGCCTCTGTTCTTTGCTTCTGTTTTCTATTCTTCCTTTCTCTTCCTCACCCACTCCCCCTGTAGGTCTCTTTCTGAGACCACAGAAGTCACTTTTCTCTCATTGACAACTCTTGATTTGACCATGGTACATCACATTCCTTTTTATTCCTCACCTGCTGATCCCTGACCCCTTTCATGTACCCTCCTATTTTGTAATGTAGTCCTACCAGAAAAACAAAAAACCCCAACAAAATCGATTCAATGTAGGAATAGTGTCACTGGGTTCTGTCCATAATGCCCCATATCTGTCTGTACACTGTTACCTCTATCAGATTTGTACCTTCACCCCTGTCTCTTTGTGTTGATGGGTTGGTTGTTGTCCTTCATTCTCAAAGTGGAACAAAAATAAAATCACTATGTTAGAGTCAAGTTACAGTGTTTTACTATGGCTTATCAGACCAGTATGAACATGGAACATTCTACCATAGGTCGGGCACAAATAGTCCCTGTGAACATTTGGGGCAAATACTCTAAATTTGCATATTTCGAGCTTCTTTTGAGCTACTTCAATTCTGCTTTGCTCATAGAGCACAGCACCTTCTTTGATGAAGGCACGACATGCTGAGTGGTCTTCTGCCAGTGTCTCCTGTGTCATGCAATCAGTTCCAAAGTTCTTCAAAGAGATTACATCTTCCTTGAGTGTGAGCACTACATCTTATTCATCATTTTATCTTTCCACCCTTTTCCCTGTCCCCTGTCCCCATCCCCACTCAGGCCCTTATACATTAATAAGCATAGGATAAATGTTTGTGGAATTCAGAATAGAGGTTACATCTCTTCTGTACAGAAACTAGACAGTGTAACTGTTTTGCAGTTTAAAATGATTAAAAATCCTTTTATTGCCTGATTATTTACTTGTGCTATTATTGCTATTATTCTATTTCTATAATACTAACCACATCCATATTCCTCATTTTCAGGTTAGAACAGCTAATCCTCTCTGACAATAGAATTTCTACTCTAAATTTTCCAGATGCTGAAATAGGTACACTATCACAATAATTCTTTCATTATATTTTAACCATTCATCTACTTCTGCATGATTAACTTTATTTTCCTTTTTCAGGGTGCAAAACCTCAATGTTTCCTTCCTTGCAGTACCTAGTGATAAATGGCAATCAGATATCGCAAGTGAGTCTGTTTGCTTTGTGTGTGCACAGAGCATCCTGATTGACTTTTTTCATTCCCAGGTGGCTTGTGGGAATATGTGAAGACACTGTACTCCCTGTAGTGATAGTAATAACTATTCCCACAAAGTAAAATCATTTGTTTTCCCGGAACTTCTTTATAATAAAAGCTAAGTCTAATCAATCAATTGGTCAACAAGCAGTTAATTCTCCACCACATACCAGGCATTGTGCTAGACACTAGAGATACAAAGACAAAAATAAGACAGCCCCTGTCCTAAAAGACATTCTAATGGGGGAAACAATATATAAGTAAACACAAAGTAATTTCCTGGTGGATGGGGAGTAATAGCAGCTGGTGGAGGGCTTTGCTGATGATTAGGAACGGCCTTATTTAGGAAGTGGCACTTAAGCTGAGTTTTGAATGGAACCCAAGTAAGGATACATTCCACGTGTAAGAGGCTACTTGGTAGTATGTGGCCCGGCCAGTAAGCCAGTTTGGCTGGAAGGTAGAATGTATAAAAGGGTAATATGAAATAATCCTAGAAAGGTCAGAAGAAAGAAGTCAGTTATTTGCTGACCCAATATCCATTTAGATCATTAATTTATGTAATATCTACAAATATGTAAAAATAGCTGTGACTTTTAAACTTGGAGAGCAGTTGGTGTTTTAGACATGACAAAGCTGAGTGTTCTGAGAACATAATTGATACTGTTTGGTGCGAATTTACAAATCAGTTTGAAATCTGGCCATTTTCATTTTTTCTCCTTTAATTCCAGTGGTCATCTATCAATGAATTAGATAAGTTACAAAGTTTACAGTCCTTGTCCTGTACACAAAATCCTCTGACTGAAGGGAATAAAGAACCTCAGACTATTCGCCAACTAATTATTGCCAAAATTGGTCAGTTGAAGATACTGAATAAGTGTGAGGTAAGTATTTTATTTCAACTAGGTATAATAGAGATTTACTGTTTTTTGAAATAGATTAATTAGATTTGTCTCATTAGGTTTTTGGAAGAGACTGGGAAAAGAATGTTTTAAGTAAGATGTAAGCTCCTAGAGGTCAGGAATTGTTTTGCTTTTCTCTTTGTAACTTTCGGTGATAGAATAGTGCTTTATATACTGTTTTCCAGCCATGTCCAACTCTTAATGATCCTGTAGACCATAACATGCTAATGCTGACCATTTTTTTTGGTTTTCTTGGCAAAGATACTGGAGAGCTTTGCCATTTCTTTCTCCAGTGGATTAAAGAAAACAGAGGTTAAGTGACTTGCCCAGGGTCACCCGGCTAGTAAGTGTCTGAAGCTGCATTTGAACTCAGGCCTTCCTGATTCCAGGCCCAGTGCTCTAACCACTGAGCAACCTACCTGGCTGCTTCTGTTTTATATATAGTAGACACCTAATCAATTGAGTGTTTCTGAATTGGTCAAATGAAAAATTAAGTCAAGGCTTAGTGCCAGAGATGAAGTGAAATACTTCTCTTCAACTCACAAAATGACCATCTAGAATTTAAACTGTGGTGACTGTTCTTTACAGCCATCATGGGAAATATGGCTATTATTATATATTAAGATTATAAGTCATATATTATCACTTCAAAAATTTTTGAGTGGTGATGGAAGGAATTGTGGGGAAGACAAAAATGTGTCCTTTGATTTCCTGAGGAATTGTACTGAAGAAAGAAACCACAGAGTTGCTTATTTTAAACACTTGGCCTACTCTCCCCTCCTAGAGCTGTACATGTAATAAAGTCTCGTTACTTCTGGGAATGTATTTTTTTGAATACTAGTTTCATGAAGTCTCATTTGAGGGGCAGAAACATTTAGAAGTTCTCTGCAGAGAATATTCTCTGCCTAAACATGCTCATTCTAAACCTGATCAGATTAAAAAAAAAATCTTTTATTTATTTATTTTTAGTTTTCAACATTCAGTTCCACAAGATTTTGAATTACAAATTTTCTCACCGTCTTTCCCCTACCCTCCACCCCAAGATAATGAGTCTCCTGAATACCCCTTCCCCCAATCTGCTCTCTTATATTCTCCCCCAGCCTCCCTGCTCTCCTTACTTTCTAGTAAGGCAAGATGGACTTCTGTACTCCAGTGCCTGTATATCTTATTTCCCAGTTGCATGTAAAAAAACAATTATTTTAACATTTGTTTTTAAAACTTTGATTTTCAGATTCTTTCCCTTCTTCCCTCCTCACCCACCCCCACTGGGAAGACACACAATTCAATATAGGTTGTACATGTGTAGTTATGCAAAACGTTTCCATAGTAGTTATATTGTAAAAGACTAACTATATTTCCCTCCATCCTATCCTGCCCCCCACTTATTCTGTTTTCTACTTTGACCCTGTCCATTTTCAAAAGTGTTTGCTTCTAACTAGCCTGTCCCCCAAACTGCGCTCCCTTCTACCATTTCCTTCTCCCCTACTTTCCTGTAGGGTAATATGTTATTCCCTCCTTAAGCCAAATTCAATGAGAGTAAGTTTGACCCCTTCCCTTTCACCTTCCTGCTCCTCCCCTCCATTGTAAGAGTTTTCTCTTGCCTTTTTTATGAGATAATTTACCCTAGTCTATCTCTCTCTTTCTCTTTCTCCCATTATATTCCTCTCCCACTTCTTAATTTTATTTTTTAGATATCAATCCTTCCTATTCAAATGTAGAAGCTGCTAGATCTTGTGTTATCCTGATTGTGTTTCCACTATACTCAAATTGTTTCTTCCTGACTGCTTGTAACATTTTCTCCTTGACCTGGGAGCTCTGGAATTTGGCTATGATATTCCTAGAAGTTTTCTTTTTGGGATCTTTTTCAAGAGGTGAACAGTGAATTCTTTCAATTTCTATTTTGCTCTCTGGTTCTAGAATATCAGGGCAGTTTTCCTTGAGAATTTCTTGCAGGATGATTTCTAGGCTCTTTTTTTGATCATGGCTTTCAGGTAGTCTAATAATTTTAAAATTCTCTCTCCTGGGTCTATTTTCCAGGTCAGCGGTTTTTCCAATGAGTTATTTCACATTGCCTTCTATTTTTTCTTTTGTTTGGATCTGTTTTATAGTATCTTGATTTCTCATAAAATCATTAGCTTCCAATTACTCCAGTCTAATTTTGAAGGAATTATTCTCTTCAGTGAGTTTTTGAAATTCCTTTTCCATCTGATCAGTTCGATTTTTAAAAGCACTTTTCTCCTCATTGGCTTTTTGGGCCTCTTGCCATTTGAGTTAGTCTATTTTTTAAGGTGTTGTTTTCTTCAGTATTTTTTGGGGTGTCCTTTAGCAGGTTGTTGACTCCCTTTTCATGATTTTCTTGCATCATTCTCATTTCTCTTCCCAATTTTCTTCCACTTCTCTTACTTGATTTTCTTTTTCTTTTTTTTCCCATTTTTCAAATGCTTTATTAACTTCTGGTTTACATCATTCATTTCCGCCAGATTTTGAGTTACAAATTTTCTTCCTGTTTTTCCCCTACCCACCACCCCAAAATAGCAGTCCCACAGGATATCCCCTCCTCCAATCTGCTCTCTCCCATATTTTCTCCCATACCCCTTTCGACTTTTCCAGTGGATCTCTATGCCCCAGTGCCTGTATATCTTATTTTCCAATTACATGTAAAATAGTATTAATAATAGTATATATATTTGAATATTTGATTTTAAAACTTTGAATTCCAGATTCATTCCCTTCCTCCCTTGTCACCAACTTTACTGGGAAGATAAGCAGTTCAGTATAGGTTGTACATGTGTGGCTAATGCAAAACAATAACATAGTAGATATATTGTAAAAGACTGACTATATTTCCCTCCCTCCTATCCCACCTCCCACTTGTTCTATTCTCTACTTTGATCCTGTGCCTTTTCAAACGTGGGTGCTTCCAACTTCCCTCCCCTCCCAGCCTGCCCTCCCTTCCATCATCTCCCCTCTCATCCCCTTCCCCCTCTACTCTCCTGGAGGGTGAGATACCCTATTTAGTGTGTATGTCATTCCCTCCCTGAGCCAAATTCAGTGAGAATAAGGTTGACCCATTCCTTTTTGCTTTATTGTTCTTCCCCTCCATTGTAACCATTTTCCCTTGCCTCTTCTGTATGAGATAGTTTACCCCATTCTGTCTCTCCCCATCTCCTCTCATTATATTCTTCTCTCACCTCTTAATTTCACCTTTTAAGTATCATCCCTTCTTATTAAATTGGTCCTGTGCCCTCTATCTGTGTATACCTATAAACATATATACACACATTCACATATGTATTGATATGCTCATATACCCTCATATATAGACACATATATATTTCTATTCCCTTCAGCCACTGAGAAAAGTTTCATAAGTTATAATTACTGTTTTTCCATGTAGGAATGTTAATAGTTCAACTTTGTTAAGTTCCTTATGGTTTCCTTTCCCTGTTTACCTTCTCATGCTTCTCTTGCTTCTTGTACTGAATGTCAAATTTTCTATTCAACTCTGGTTTTTTTCAGCAAGAATGCTTGAAAGTCCTCTATTCCACTGAATGACCATATTTTCCCCTGAAACATGATACTTAGTTTTTCTGGGTAGGTGATTCTTGGTTTTAATCCCAGCTCCTTTGACCTCTGGAATGTCATATTCCAAGCCTTTCGATCCCTCAGTGTAGAAGCTGCCAGATCTAGGGTTATCCTTATTGTGTTTCCACAATATTCAAATTGTTTCTTCCTGGCTGCTTGTAATATTCTCTCCTTAATCTGGGAATTCTAGAACCTGGCTATAATATACCTAGGAGTTTTCTTTCTGGGATCTTTTTCAGGAGTTACCCATGTGATTCTGAGGTTGTAATTTCGTGATTAAGATCTGGAGAGGACTATAGTAATTTTCTAGTCTCTCCTACTCCAAGCATGATTCTCCTGAATAGTAGTCCTATTTTTTACTTGTTTTTTAGTTGTGTCTGACTCTTCATGACTGTTTTTGTGGGTTGGTTTTTTTTTTTGCAAAGAGACTGGAATGGTTTGCCATTTCTTTCTCCTACTCATTTTACAGATGAGGAAACTGAGCCAGACAGGGTTAAATGACTTGCCCAGGGTCACACAGCTAGTAATTTGAGGCAGAATTTGAACTCAGGTCTTCCTGATTTCAGGGCCAGCATTATCCACTCTGCTACCTACCTACCCACAGTAATCCTGACATATGGCTATCTAGTCACATGCTTTAATACTTCAGTTGGAGGGAAATTGATATTTTATGTGGCAGTCCATTCCATTTGTGGACTGCTCCAATTATTAAAAGTCCTGCCTCATATTGGCCTTCTTATAACTTCTGCCTATTGTTTCTACTTCTGTTCTATATAGAATAAATCTAATTGGCTCTTCCAAATGAAAGCCCATAAGATAAAGACAATTCTTATGTTTCTCCACTCATCTTTGCCTCAGGCTATAAATCTTTAGTTTTTCAAAACTGTTCTTTCTGTGACATTATCATGTCAGCTTGCTCTGGACACAATTGAAGTTTTTCATTGAACCTCTTAAAATGTGCCATCCAAAACTGGTAATGCCAGATATTGTCTGACCATATGGAGTTTGTTCATCCTTTATTATGGGACAAATGACATTTAATGGAGCATAAACCACACTAGTTTGTTTTTTTAAGTTTTTTGTTGTGCCTTTTTTGCTTTTTGGAGGGGGGAAGGCAGGGTAATTGGGGTTAAGTGACTTGCCCAAGGTCACAAGGCTAGTAAGTATAAAGTGTCTGAGGCTGGATTTGAACTCAGGTCCTCCTGACTCCAGGGCTGGTGCTCTATTCACTGTGCTACCTAGCTGCCCTTTTTTTTTAAAAAGTTTTTTAAGTAGCTTCATCACACTCTATTCACATTCTGCTTGATTTAAAGTGTCATCTAATCTAGTTAATTTTCTTATTAACTGCTATTGAGCCCCGTCCTATAATTGTGTAGGTCAGCTTCTGAAATTCAGTTCAAGACTAAACATTTAACTTTGTTAAACTTCATCTTACTTATTTCAGCCTGTTGTTCTATACCAGAGGTGTCAAACACTTGGTCTGTGCCACTTTGGGCCCTCAACACTTTCAGGTATGGCCTGAACCAGATTAAAATATAATTGGTAAATATCTAACAAAATAAATAAAAATACAGTACTATATAAATAATATTATAGTTTTTAAAGTCTGTATGAAGCCTTCAGGGTTCCTTATGAATGGTTTAGTAGCCCTCAACCACTACTGTATACTATTTTACTTGATGTTTTTAACAGCTCCCATAGATTGAATTTTCATTTTTATGCTGACGATTCTCAAATCTATTTATCCAACCCTTATCTCTGGATGACCTTTTGTTTCACATCTCCAGCTGCCTATTAGATATCCTTAACTGGATGTCCTTTAGATATTTTAAACTTAACATGTCCAAAACCAAACTCATTATCTTTCCCCCACTCTTTCCATTTTTGAACTTCCCTTTTACTACCATCAATAGCCTGCTGGTTGGGTGTGCCTCTTCCCCTCTTCCCATCCTTTACTCAGTTATCAAAGTGATCTTCCTAAAGTTTGGGTATAACACTTGCCTACTCTGTAAATTCCATTAGCTGCTTATCATCTCCAGGATCAAATATCCTCTGATTCTTATTCAAAGACCTTCATAATATATCCTTCCTATCCACCTTTCCAATCTTCTTTTTTTTTTTCAAATGCTTTATTAACTTCTGGTTTACATCATTCATTTCCACCAGGTTTTGAGTTACAAACTTTTTCCCTGTTTTTCCCCTACCCTCTGCCCCAAAATAGCATTCCCACAGGTTATCCCCTTTTCTAATATGCTCTCTCCCATATCTTCTCCCATACCCCCTTTGACTTTTCCAGTAGGGCATGGTGGATCTCTGTGCCTCAGTGCTTGTATATCTTATTTCCCAATTATATATAAAATAGTGTTAATAATAGTATATATATATATATATATAATTTTTTTAAACATATGATTTTAAAACTTTGAATTACAGATTCATTCCCTTCCTCCCTTTGTCACCCACCCTTACTGGAAAGATAAGAAATTCAGTATAGGTTGTACATGTGTAGCTATGCAAACTTTACCATAGTAGATATATTGTAAAAGACTGACTATATTTCCCTCCTTCCTATCTCACCTCCCTCTTGTTCTATGCTCTGCTTTGATCCTGTCCCTTTTCAAAAGTGGGTGCTTCTAACTTCCCTCCCCCCCAGCCTGCCCTTCCTTCCATCATCCCCCCTCTCATCCCCTTCCCCCTACTCTTCTGTAGGGTGAGATACCCTATTTAGTGTGTATGTCATTCCCTCCCTGAGCCAAATTCAGTGAGAATAAGGTTGACCCATTCCCTTTTGCCTTATTGTTCTTCCCCTCCATTGTAACCATTTTCCCTTGCCTCTTCTTTATGAGATAGTTTACCCCATTCTGTCTCTCCCCATCTCCTCTCATTATATTCTTCTCTCACCTCTTAATTTCACCTTTTAAGTATCATCCCTTCTTATTAAATTGGTCCTGTGCACTCTGTCTATGTATACCTGTAAACATATATACACTCATTCACATATGTATTCATGTGCCCATGTGACTATATATATATATATATATATATATATATTTGTTTGTTTATTTATCTATCTATTTATTTATTTATATACCCTTCAACTATTTTCATACTGAGAAAAGTTTCATCAGTTAAACAATTATTGTTTTTCCATGTAGGAATGTAAATAGTTAAACTTTGAAAAGTTCCTCATGATTTCTTTTCCCAGTTTATCTTCTCATGCTTCTCTTGCTTCTTGTACTGAATGTCAAATTTTCTATTCAACTCTGGTTTTTTCATCAAGAATGCTGGAAAGTCCTCTGTTCCACTGAATGACCATATTTTCCCCTGAAACATGATGCTCAGTTTTGCTGGGTAGCTGATTCTTGGTTTTAATCCCAGCTCCTTTGACCTCCGGAACATCATATCCCAAGCCCTTTGATCCCTCAGTGTAGAAGCTGCCAGATCCTGTGTTACCTTGATTGTGTTTCCACAATATTCAAATTGTTTCTTCCTCGCTGCTTGTAATATTGTCTCCTTGATCTGGGAATTTCGAAACCTGGCTATACTATTCCTAGGAGTTTTCTTTTTGGGATCTTTTTCAGGAGGTGATCGGTGAATTCTTTCAACCTCTATTTTGCCCTCTGGTTCTAAAGGGCAGTTTTCCTTGAGAATTTCTTGGAGGATGATTTCTAGATTCTTTGTCTGATCATGGGTTTCAGGTAGTCCAATAATTTTTAAATGATCTCTCCTGGATCTATTTTCCAGGTCAGTGGTTTTTCCAGTGAGATATTTCACATTGCCTTCTATTCTTTCATTTGTTTGGATCTGTTTAACAGAATCTTGATTTCTCATAAAGTCACTGGTTTCCATTTGCTCCAATCTAATTGTGAAGGAATGATTCTCCTCAGTGAGCTTTTGAGATTCTTTTTCCATCTGGCAAATTCAGCTTTTTAAGGCATTCCTCTCTTCATTGCCTTTTTGAGCCTCTTTTGCCATTTGACTTAGTCTGTTTTTTAAGGTGCTTTTTTCCTCAGTCAGGCTGTTGACTCTTCTTTCATAATTTTCTTGCATCGTTCTCATTTCTCTTCCCAATTTTTCCTCCACTTCTCTTATTTGCTTCTTAAGGTCCTCTATGGCCTGTAACAAGCTCCGTATTTTTCTTTGAAGCTTTTGGTGCAGGAGTTCTGACTTCACTGTCTTCCTCCTGTTCCATGCTTTGATCCTTTTTGTCACCAAAATAGCAGTGTAAAGTTGGGGTGCTCTCTTTATTTTGCTTCCTTTGCCTGCTCATGTTGCCACTCAATCACTTGACCCCTGGGCTTTTTGCCACAGTAGGACTCTTCCACCAGACAGGGGAGCTTTGTCCCAAACACTGGGGTTTTCTCATCTGCCAAAGGTATTAGTTGGGTGCCCTCTCTGAAGCCTCCACAGGCTCTGGCAAGCTGGTCGCACACCCCAGGACCGCCACCATAGACAGCAATCCAGATCCAGGCGGTTAAAGCAAGAGCAATTACCCCTCAGACCGGAGCTTGGTCTCCCTATGCTTTGCAGGCCAGGCGCTGAAGCTGCCACATGGGCGGGCTGCACGGCTGTGGGGCCTCAGCGGTTTCTCGCCCTGGGGGCAAAGGCCGATGGCACTCTCAGCTATTGGATCCCAAATTCCACACTGCACTGACCTCTCACTTTGTCCTTAGCCTCTATGTGTTGATAATTCTAGAAACTGCCACAGCTTCTGGTGATCTGAAGTCCCTCCAGCTCGTGGTTGGTCAGGCCCGCCCTAGGGCTAAAACCTCTGGCTCCCGTGGGGCTGGGCTTGCCTCCCAGAGCACTGCTCTGGCTGATTCCTGCTGGCCTGCCATGCTGTCCTCAGCCAGAGGTTAGCTTCTTTGTTTCATTTTGTGGGTTCTGTGGCTCCAAAGTTTGTTCATAGTCCCCTTTTACATGAATTGGGGGAGGTGGAAGCTGGAGACCTTCAGAAATCCTGTTTCAACTCTGCCATCTTGACTCTGCCCCCCCTTTCCTATCTTTTTACACCTGCTTCTATGTACTCAGCAGTCCTGTGACACCAGCTGTTGTTCATCAAAGAAGACTCTCCATTTCTTAACCGGGCCTTTTCACTAGCTGTCTCCCATGTCTGGAATGTGCTCTCTCTTCATATCCTTCTGTTGGCTTCTCTGGCTTCCTTCAGTTTCCAGCTAAAATCCTACCTTCCTCAAAGAAATCTTTCTCAATACCCCTTAGTGCTAGTTTCTTTCCTTTGTTGATTATCTCCAGTCTTTCCTATATATTTCTATATATGGTAATTCAAAAAGACAAGTTTAAGGAACTCCTTAAGAGTCTTCAACTATGTACCTTTATTATCTTTCTGTCTGTCTGTCTATCTATATATCTATCTATCTCTTGTCTGTACATTTTAGCTGGGCCTACAAAGAAACCAGGAAAGCTAGAAATGGGAGTTTTTTGTATGAGGAATAGCAAGGAGGCCAGTGTCACCAGATCAAAGAATATTTTGGGGTTGGAGTGTAAAATATAAGAAGACTGAAAAAGTAAGGGAGGTCCAGGCTATGTGAAGGGCTTTGAATGCCTAATAGAGGATTTTATATTTGATTCTAGAGGTGATAGTTAACCATTGGAGTTTATTGAATAAAGGAGTCCAGGTATGAGGTGATTAGGGTTTTCACCAGGGTGGTGGCAGTGGCAGAGGGGAGAAGGGGCATATGCAAGAGATGTTACAAAGGTGTAATCAGCAGGCCTTGCCAACAGATTGAATATGTAAATTGAGAGAAAGTAGGGAGTAGAAGATGACATCTAGGTTTCTAGCCTGAGTGACTGAGAGGATAGTGATACCCTTCACAGATGGAAGTTAGGCGGAGCAAGGGAGGGTTTTGGGGGAAGATGGAGTTCAGCTTTGGATGTGTTGAGTTCAAGATACTAAGGAACATCTAGGTTGAGATGTTTGATATGTCTTGGAGATGTGAGCCTAGAGGTCAGTCAGAGATTAGAACTGGATAAATAGATTTGGGAATCATCAGTATCAGGATAACTGAATCTATGGGAGTGATAAGACCACCAAATAAAAGAGTATAGAGGGGGAAGAGAAGAGGGCCCAGGACAAATCTCTATGTTAGTGAGATCTGGTCAAAGATCCCGCAGAGGAGATCAAGAAGAGGAACAATCAGATAGGTGGAATGATAAGCAGGAGAGTATCAAGGAAAATGGAGTGATTTGTACAAGTGTCACAGGCTGGAGACAGCTTGAAAAAGACTAAGGTTGAGAAAAGACCTTTGGATTTGGCAGTTAAGAGATATTTCTTACTTTGAAGAGAACAATTTTGGTTGAATGATGAAGTCAGAAACTAAATTGTAGAAAGTTAACAAGAGAGTGAGAGGAAAGGATGTGAAGGCACCTATTATAGACATGCAGCTAGATAGAATAAACACAAAATAAATATAAAGTAGTTAAGGAAGGGAAGAGCTCTAGTTATTGAGGGAGGGGATCAAAAAGGATTCAAGCTGAAGGTACAACTTGAGCTGAGTATTAAAGTTAGGTAAGGGGATTCTACAGGACAGAATTGAGTGGGGCATACATTCCAGGTTTGAGGGTCATGAGGGTGGATTGCCTTATGTGAGGAAAAGTAGGAACAATTTGACTGGATTGTTGAGTTGGAATGGGAGTAATGAGACTGGAAAATATATTGAAGCTTGTTGTGAAGGACCTCAAAAAGTCAACCAGGCTACATTATAAATTATACATTATAAAGTGGTAATCCTCAAAAATATTTGGTGTTGGTTAGAAAATCGATAAATAGATCCATAGAACAGATTAGATAGACCTGGAAGCAAGTGAATATGTAGTTAACAGTTAAGTATTTGAACATAAATTAATAAGGAAAAGACTTTCTATTCAGTAAGATCTGTTCAGAAAACTGAAAAGCAGTTTTGGGGGAAACTTGGTTTAGACTAGTACTGGCATGGTCTAGTGGTAAGAACCCTTTATTTCCACATTTTCTTATAAGATAATAGATTTAGAGCTGTAGACACACTGGATGCCATATATTTCAATCCTCTTACTTACAAATGAGAAAATTAAGGCCAGTTTCCTCAGGGAATCCTAGAAATAGAGAATCTTGATTCTGATTGCACTTAATACCTCTGTGGTTTTGGGCAAATACTTACCTTCTCTGGGCCTTAGTTTCCTCATCTATAAAATGAAGAGATTGAATGCTAAGGCTCCTTTTAGCTCTAAATGTGTTATTTAGAAGGAATCATATTGTTTAAATGATTATTCAGTCTAAATAAATTACATCATTAAAAAAACTGAAGGAAATTGTAAAGATATTTATATGTTTACTTGGGAGGGGAGAATTCTTAACTAAACCAGTAATAGAGGTGATTGTAAAAGATAAAACAAGTGAGGGGCAGGGGTGAAGCAAGCGAGGAGAGCCAGGATGGTGGAGAAAAGGCAGGGACTCAACTGAGTCTCTCAATTTCCACTCCAACTCTCCCAAATTCCACTCCAAACAACTTTATGTAATGCCTCAAAACAAATTCTGGAGGAGCAGAGCCCACAAAAGGATGGGATGAAACATTTTTTTCAGCCCAACTTAGAAGATTAGCAGGAAAGGTTTGTCACACTGAGGTGAAAGTAGAGCTTACTGAAGTGCAGGCTGTGCCAGCATAAGCCATGCTGAGGCAATCTGCAACAGGTCTTGGGGTTGACTGAATCAGCCATAGTAGAAGCAGCAGCTTCTGGATCTCTCAACCCACAGATGGTAAAGGAGTTGGACCACTTGTCCAGAAGAGATTACAGGGGTCCCTTTGCCATCTCTGGGGCAGGTATCTGTTACGTTTCCCATATGTGGATCCCAGTTGAAGTTTGGGTAGCATTCCCAGGCCAAGAAGGAGCACTGGCTGCAGGAGAGCAGAGACTCTTCTCACAGTTCCAGGGTATAAAAGAATATTGGTGGCTGCCCACAGACCAGAGCAAAGGCTAGGAGAGTAGTGACCACACCTTTCCTTAGATCATACCACCTTGAAAGAACTGAAAACTTTTAGAACCCCAGAGCTAGTTCTTAGAGCAGCAAGAAAAGCCTGAAACTTGGGACAATGCTCCCTCTACCCCAGAAGCAGAGCTTTACTTTAACATAGAGTGAAAAGACAAGAAATAGCTGGAAAAATGAGCAAATGTTTAATCCCCTCCCCCCCCAAAAAGAAGAAGAAGGACTTGACCACAGAAAGTTACTATGGTGATAGATCAAACTAGAACCTCAGAAAAAGACAATGAAGTCAAAACTGCTACATGCAAAGCCTCAAAGAAAAATGTGAATTGGTCTCAGGTACCAAAAAAGAATTCCTAGAAGATCTCACAAAAGATTTTAAAAATCAGATAAGAGAGGCAGAGGGAAAAATGGGAAAAGAAATGAGAGTGATGCAAGAAAATTATGAAAAAAGAATCAGCACTTTGATGAAGGAGTTACAAAAAAAATGCTAAAGAAAATGACACCTTAAAAACCAGAATTGGTCAAATGGTAAAAGAGGTACAAAAATTCACTGAAGAAAGGTGCTCCTTAAAAAGTAGAATTGGCCAAATGGAAAAGGAGGTACAAAAGCTCACTGAAGAATATAATTCCTCAAAAATTAGAATTGGGCAAGTGGAAGCACATACCGTGTTTCCCCGATAATAAGACCTATCCCGAAAATAAGCCCTCCCCTTTCTGTGTAAGATTCCTCTAAAATAAGCCCTCCCCCGAAAATAAGCCCATATTGAGATTGCTACTGTAGTGAAGGTGATCCCCTGCGCTACACGCTACATTACGGTACCCTCTGTATGCACCGTCTCCCCCCCCCCCCCGCCTGGGTGAAACGCACGCCGCGCTCCAAGCTGCATCCAATCAGAGCTGCAGCAGTGAGCGCGTCATCCTGTTCTTCCCCAGTGATTTGCTTATTGACTAAAGGTACATTTTTTTGTTCACATTTACTTGTTTATTAAAATTGCTGTCAATGTTCATTAAAATAAGCCCTCCCCTGAAAATAAGCCCTCTGGTGTTTTTCTGTCCAAAAAAAATAATAAGACAGTGTCTTATTATCGGGGAAACACGGTAGCTACTTGACACATCAAGAGACATCAAGACATCAAGCTAAATCAAAAGGATGAAAAAATAGATGAAAATGTGAAATACCTCTTTGGAAAAACAACTGACTTGGAAGGAAAATATGTTGAGGAGGGATATCAGAACTGTTGGACTCCCTGAAAGTCATGATCAAAAAAGAGCCTTGACATCATCTTTCAGGAAATTATTAAGGAAAATTGCCCTGATATTCTAGAATCAGAGGGTAAATTAGAAATTAAAGAATCTGCCAATCACCTCTTGAAAGAAAGCCTAAAATGAAAACTCCCAGGACTATTAGAGCCTAGTGCAATATCACGGAGAAAATATTGCAAGCAGCCAGAAAGAAACAATTAAAATATCATGGAGCCACAGTCAGGATAATGTCTCCAGATAAAGTACTGATAAAAGTGAATGCAGATCAAAGTATACTTTTTTTTTTTACTTTCTTTTTTTTGTCTGTGTATTCTTTACAACATGAGTAATCTGGAAATATGTTTTTCATGGCTGCATATTTATAACCTATATCAAATTGCATGCCTTCCTCAAAGAGGAAGGAGGAAGAGAATCTGGAACTAAAAAATTTTTAAAATAAATGTTAAAAAATGTTTTTATGTGTAATTTGAGGGAAAATAAAATATTAAACATATTTTTGAGACAAAATAGTTTTAAAAAAAGATAAAATAGCCAAAATAGGTAATTACATAAAATGAAAGGTATTTTCATAAACAAAGTCCTTACAACTAAGAAAAGGAAACACTTAGTTGGCAAAAAAAAAAAAAAATCCTTGCATCAAATATTTAAGGTAAATATTTGACCATCTAAGAAGAATAAGGAATTAAAATAAGTATATAACATCTTGAGCCATCCTCCAATAGAAGAATAGTCAAAGGATTTGAATAATTTTCAGAAAAAAATGCAAATATTCAGTAACCATTTGAGAAAATGTTACAAATTATCAGGAGTAGGAGAAATTGTATCAGATATCTCTGAAGTTACACCTCATACCTATCAAATTGGCAAAAATGGTGAAAAATGGAAAAAGATCAATGGTGGGGGGAATTATAGACAGGCACACCAGTTCACCAACCACTGCAAAAGAACTGTGAATTGGTTTTAATTGTTTCAGAAAACAATTTGGAGTTAAATGAGAAAAACACATCAGACTGTGTATACTCTTCAACCCAGTGATCCCACTACTGTGCATATATATCCCAAAGAGGTCAGTGAGGGAAGGAAAGTCACTTACTGGGAATAATGTGTGACAGGTGAATGTAATGGAATATAATTGCATTGTAGTAAGTGAAGAATTCAGAAAAAAAAATGGGAAGGTGTATAAAATGGTATAGAATGAAGAAATCAGAACCAATGGAACTATTCACTGTGACTTTAACAGTGTAAATCACAATACTGAAAAGATAGTCAAACTTTGCCAAACTCTAATGAACAATTGCAGTGATGATAAAATTTACCTTTCTTCTCTCCATAGAAGGAAGGGGAAAGACCAGAAACTTGGGATACAGCAAATACTTTGAGAAGAGATCGCTCTCAGTTGGCTTTTCTTATGTATTTTTCTTTGTTACAAGAAACGGTCTAAAGGTTAAATGGGGAGAAATTTAAGGGGAACAAATATGGAGTGAAACCAAAAGGCAAAGTAAAAGATTTAATTTTTTTAAAGACATAAACCACTGAAGTATAGCTGAATCTCCTTCAAACTAAACAGTTTTATTATCTACAGATTAAGAGGTCTGTGTGGGGACATTGGAAAAGGTTTTAGATTTGGAGGACCTGGGTTTGAATCCCATTTTCTTTACTTGCTAATGTGAGTCCTTTAACTTCCCCAGGCCTCAGCTTCCTCATTTAACAATGAGGGAATTGGACCAGATAGCCTCCAAGGTCCCTCTAGCTTTATGATCCTGTGATGTAATAATGTTTAAAAGGATGTGAACTAATGTTGAATGGTTAGATTCTTTTTCAGCTATTTATACATAATGACATGGGGGAGGGCGGTGATTTGAGAAAAGAGGATTAGCACTTGGAGCATTTGGAGCCTTTCTCAGCCCTGAAAATTCCCTAGGAATGAAGGCTACTTCTGACAGACTCCTTTTTCATTCTTCTTCAATACAGATTCTTTCAGATGAAAGGCAAGGAGCTGAACTTGATTACCGTAAGACATTTGGAAATGAATGGAAAAAAGCTGGTGGACATCAGGATCCAGATAAAAACAAACCAAATAATGAATTTATTATAGCTCATCCCAGATATCAGTTACTCTGTCTTAGTAAGTACAACATAAACATCAACTAAAAGGCATTTAAATGCCTACTGTATACCAGGAGCTGTGGCATAAAAGCCATAAAAACAACAGTGAAACAGATCCTGGCCTCAAAGAGCTTATATTCTATCCAGCGAAATACATGTATAGTATATATACAAATAAATACAGGGTCATTTTTTTTTGGTGGGGGGGGAGTGGTGGAGAAGCACTGGGGAGATGAAGAAAGGTTTCATGTAGAAGGTGGAACTTGAACAGAGTTTTAAAGGAAACTAGAGAATCTAAAAGGTATGGTCAAAAAGGAGTATATTTCAGCACTGGGGACAGTCCGTGCAAAGGTTCAGAGAAAGAAGATGGACTGTTGTATGTAATGAACAGCAAGAAGATGAGTTTAGCCAGATGTAGAGTGCAGGAAGGGAAGTAGTGCATAATAAGTCCAGGAGGGTAGATTAGGTCTAAAACCTGCTGGGTGACTGATTCCCCAGCTACAGCACTGGACCTGATGGCAGGAAGACCTGAGTTTAATTCCCGTCTCAGACACTTAATAGCTCTATGATCCTGGGCAAATCCCTTAACTTCTGTTTTATTTTCCTTAACAGTAGAAATGGAGAAAATAATAGCACCTGTCTTCCTGGTTTGTTCTGAGGATAAAATGAGATATTTATAAAGCACTTTGCAAACCATAAAGTTCCATATTACTGGCTAACTATAAATATAATTATTATTATTAGCCGAGTTCTTTGAGTAGGGGAGGAACATAGACCTAGGTTTAAGAAAATCACTTTGACAGCTATATGGGGAATGAAGTAGGAGGGGAACTTGAGGGAAGGAGATCAATTAGGAGGCTATGCTTAAGTAGAGAGGCAACAATGTCCCCAACTACTTGCTGGTGATTGTGTGAAAGAAGGGGACAGATATAAGAGATGTTGTAGAGTTAGAAACAAGGAGGCAGTGAATATGTAGAATGAGTCAGAATGAACTGAGGATGATACGAGGGTTACAGATCTGGATGACTGGAAAGATGGTGATGTCTTCAACAAAAAAAGAGAATTTTGGAAGAGGGATGGCTTTTGGGGGATTGATGATGAGCCTGTGGATTTTGAGATACCTGCATGATATCCAGTTGTAAATATCCAGTAGACACTTTCTGACGGGGACTGGAGCTCAGCAGAGAGACTAGAGCTGGGAGTCTTTTGCATAGAGGTGATTGTTAAACCCATAGGAGTTGATGAGGTCACTAAGAGAGTATAGAGAAAGAGAACAAGGCCCAGGATACATCTTGGGGTACATCTACACTTACAGGATATGATCTGAATGGTAACTGAAAAGAACACTGAAAAGGAGAGGAGTTGCTATGACAGAACAAGAAAGCAGTGTCCCAAAAACCCAGAGGGAGGAAAGTGAACAGCAGTGATATCTTCCACAAAGAGGTCAAGAAGGAAGAGGATCAAGAAAAGGCCGTCATGTTTGTCCATTAAGAGGTTATTGATAATTTTGGAGAGAGTAGTTTCAATTGAGAGAGGGATAGGAAGCTAGATGTGAAAGACTGGGAAGATAGTGAGAGGAAATAGAGAAAATTTGAATTTTTTTCCCCAAATGCTTTATTAACTTCTGGTTTACATCATTCATTTCCAACAGATTTTGAGTTACAATTTTTTTCCCCGTTTTCCCCCTACCCACCACCCCAAAATAGCAGTCCCACAGGATATCCCCTCTTCTAATCTGCTCTCTCCCATACCCCCTTCGACTTTTCCAGTAGGGCATGGTGGATCTCTATGCTCCAGTGCCTGTATTTCTTATTTCCCAATTACATGTAAAATAGTATTAATAGTATACATATATATATATATTTTTAAACATTTGATTTTAAAACTTTGAATTACAGATTCATTCCCTTCCTCCCTTGTAACCCACACTTACAGGGAACATAATTCAGTATAGGTTGTACATGTGTAGCTATTCAAAACATTACCATAGTAGCTATATTGTAAAAGACTGACTATATTTCCTTCCCTCCTATCCCACCTCCCACTTATTCTATTCTCTACTGTGATCCCATCCCTTTTCAAAAGTGTGTGCTTCCAACTTCCCTCCCCCCAGCCTGCTCTCCCTTCCATCATCTCCCCTTTCATTCCCTTCCCCTTACTCTCCTGTAGGGTGAGATACCCTATTTAGTGTGTATGTCATTCCCTCCCTGAGCCAAATTCAGTGAGAATAAGGTTGACCCATTCCCTTTTGCCTTATTGTTCTTCCCCTCCATTGTAACCATTTTCCCTTGCCTCTTCTGTATGAGACAGTTTATCCCATTCTGTCTCTCCCCATCTCCTCTCATTATATTCTTCTCTCACCTCTTAATTTCACCTTTTAAGTATCATCCCTTCTTATTAAATTGGTCCTGTGCCCTCTGTCTATGTATACCTGTAAACATATATACACTCATTCACATATGTATTCATATGCCCTCCTATATAGACATATATATATTTTTTTCTATTCCCTTCAACTATTTTCATACTGAGAAAAATTTCATCAGTTCCGATGATCGTTTTTCCATGTAGGAATGTAAATAGTTAAACTTTGATAAGATCCTTATGATTTCTTTTCCCTGTTTATCTTCTCATGCTTCTCTTGCTTCTATTTGAATGTTGAATTTTCTATTCAACTCTGGTTTTTTCATCAAGAATGCTTGAAAGTACTCAACTTCATTGAATGACCATATTTTCCCCTGAAACATGATACTCAGTTTTGCTGGGTAGATGATTCTTGGTTTTAATCCCAGTTCCTTTGACCTCCGGAATATCATATCCCAAGCCCTTCGATCCCTTAGGGTAGAAGCTACGAGATCCTGTGTTATCCTTATTGTGTTTCCACAACATTCAAATTGTTTCTTCCTGGCTGCTTGTAATGTTGTCTCCTTGATCTGGGAATTTCGGAACCTGGCTATACTATTCCTAGGAGTTTTCTTTTTGGGTTATTTTCAGGAGTTGATCGGTGAAATCTTTCAACCTCTATTTTGCCTTCTGGTTCTAAAACATCAGGGCAGTTTTCCTCGAGAATTTCTTGGAAGATGATTTCTAGATTCTTTCTTTGATCGTGGGTTTCAGGTAGTCCAATAATTTTTAAATTATCTCTCCTGGATCTATTTTCCAGGTCAGTGGTTTTTCCAGTGAGATATTTCACATTGCCTTCTATTCTTTCATTTGTTTGGATCTGTTTAACAGCATCTTGATTTTTCATAAAGTCATTAGCTTCCATTTGCTCTAATCTAATTGTGAAGGAATGATTCTCCTCAGTGAGCTTTTGAGATTCTTTTTCCATCTGGCAAATTCGGCTTTTTAAGGCATTCTTCTCCTCATTGCCTTTTTGAGCCTCTTTTGCCATTTGACTTAGTCTGTTTTTTAAGGTGCTTTTTTCCTCAGTCAGGCTCATAATTTTCTTGCATCGTTCTCATTTCTCTTCCCAATTTTTCCTCCACTTCTCTTATTTGCTTCTTAAGGTCCTCTATGGACTGTAACCAACTCCGTATTTTTCTTTGAAGCTTTTGGTGCAGGAATTCTGACTTCACTGTCTTCCTCCTGTTCCATGCTTTGATCCTTTTTGTCACTGAAGTAGCAGTGTAAAGTTGGGGTGCTCTCTTTATTTTGCTTCCTTTGCCTGCTCATGGCGCCACTCAGTCACTTGACCCCTGGGCTTTTTGCCACAGTAGGACTCTGTCACCAGACAGGGGAGCTTTGTCCCAAACACTGGGGTCTTCTCAGCTACTGAAGGTATTAGTTGGGTGCCCTCTCTGAAGCCTCCACGGGCTCTGGAAAGCTGGTCGCACACCCGAGGACCTCTACCCTAGACAGCAATCCAGATCCAGGCAGTTAAAGCAAGAGCAATTACCTCTCAGACTTGTCTCTTGGTCCCCCTATGCTCTGCAGGCCAGGAGCTGAAGCTGCCACATGGGGGGGCGGCACGGCTGTGGGGCCTCAGCGGTTTCTCGCCCTGGGGGCAAAGGCCGACGGCACTCTCAGTTATTGGATCCCAAATTCCACACTGCACTGACCTCTCACTTTGTCCTTAGCATCTATGTGTTGATAATTCTGGAAACCACCACAGCAACTGGTGATGTGAAGTCCCTCCAGCTGGTGGTTGGTCAGGCCTGCCCTAGGGCTAAAACCTCTGGCTCCCATGGGGCTGGGCTCGGCTCCCAGAGCGCTGTGCTGGCTGATTCCTGCTGGCCTGCTGTGCTGTTCTCAGCAGGAGGTTAGCTTCTCTGTGTCATCTTGTGGGTTCTGTAGCTCCAAAGTTTGTTCAGAGTCTCCTTTTTACATGAATTGGGGGAGTTGGAAGCCAGAGACCCGCAGAAGTCCTGTTTCTACTCTGCCATCTTGACACCGCCCCCTGGGAAGGCATTTTTTTAAAGTATAGGAGAGAACTGGGCATATTTATTGGCAGCAGGCAAAATTTCTTTGTTTCCCATTGGTACTTGCCTGTCACAAACTGTAAACTTCTCAAGGGGAAAGACTGTTTCATTTGTCTTTTAATCACTGGCATCTACCTCATTGCTTTACACATTTGTTATACCTTAGTAGCAAGTTTTTACCAAAGGTAAAGACAGGGACAGATCTTGTTTTGGAGTTTGACTAAAGGACTTGCCACATAGGTATTGTGTAGATATTCTACTTGGGGAAAAATTTAGGAAAAGTGTCTAGGTTGAATAAATTAAGTGCAAACTAGATAAAATTCTTAGGGAATATAAATCAGTCCAGCTCTCCCATATCTAGAAGAGTTTTAATTTTTTTTCAGTGAAACTAAATTGAATCAGAGATTTTGGAATTTAGAAGTCAAAGATCAAAAGCTATATAAATTGGTAAAGAGAAGCTAGCATTTGTTAATGCTGAAGTTTTTCTTTATGTCTCCAGATGTGTATGTTAATTATTCAGGAAAAGACTTTACATTCCTAGTAAGCCAACATCACTTCCTACTATATAGAGAACTGGCTGCTGGGACTAAAATTTAAAAGTTTCTGATGATATTTGTTATCCTTCAGAAGGTAGAAAAAGCTGAGTTTAGCCCCTAGTTATCAAGAATTAGTTAAAATAGGAAGCCACCAGATAGATGGTGGATGCACTTCCTCCCACTTGCTGGGAGGGCTTAGAGGTATAACTCCTTTGCCTTGGACCCATCTCTCATTACTTCCTTCCCTTGTGATTGCCAGGCATCTTCCTAGAAGCCTCTATTGTCCTAGAGCCCACTAAAAAAAGTTCCCATGGACTTTTGTGTCCCGAGGTCTAGGGTCTCTACCTAGCCATTCCTTATTTATTTTAGAAACTTATTTTGAGGAAGTTTTTGTCCTGTTTAACCCAGTTCCTGGGTGACCATGATAGGTCTACCGTGATAAGGCTGGCCATTAATATTTTGATCAGTCCACTGTTTGCATCCATGGTCCCAGTGTGCTTTGGCCCATTGTAATGCCAAGCAAAGGCAATTTCCCAAGGTTCAAAATACCAGCATAGGTGCTCTCCATTTTATTCAGTGAAAAATTAAGAACAGAGAAAATCAAAATATAGCATAATTCAAAATACAGCATTTATCAAATGTAATTCAATCAAGTACTACCCCACCCCTGGCCATTACATTCATTTAATCAATCACAAAGTCCCTCTTCTAAATATTCTCCACCCTCTAGCCTGTACATTCATTTAGTCAACCACAAAGCCCCTCTTCTCAAATGGGGATTAGTTTCCAATCATTAGTAAAGTACATTCATTTGTTCAATCACAGAGCACAAAAAAGTCAAAAGTTCCCCACCCTTGGATCACAATTGAATCTACCCCAGAGTTACAACAAGCTTAAGCACAGCATTTAATACCCAAAGAGAGGTCTTTTCTTCATCTTGACCCAAGGCAAGTTCTCAGCAATCTTTGTTCCTGGGGAAACAAAGCTTAGCAAGGCCACAAGATACATTGCCAATGTCTTCATTAATTCATTCTCTGTCTGCAGAACACTCCTCGGACCCCTGAAAACATTAGAAAAACCCCCTTCCAGGATTTCTGTAAACATACAAGAAAATCCTTCTTCAGTGCTTCTGAACCAACAGCCAGGTTCCAGGACCTCTGCAACAACAGCACTGTCCTTCACCACTGGACAGAATTCACTCTCTGTCTGCAGAACAGTCTCTGGGGCTGTGAACCAACAGCAAGGTTCCAACACCTCTGCAACAACAGCACTGTCTTTCACCAGTGGACAAATCTGGCAAAACAACATCAAAACAGACAGACAAAGTACCAGCATAACAGCCATGTCTCCTCAGTACTTGGCAGCTCTGGGTGGCAGCTCTCAAAAGTCCTGGGCAATTTAATCTGGCCCTCAGCAATCTTCTCCATCTCTCTCTGCCTCCAAGATGCTGCTTCCAAAAAATTCTTTTGCCTCTCTCTTTTCTTGTGTTTTCTAAATTTACATCACCAGCTCCTCCCAGTTCGTGTCTCTCTTTTCACATCAACAAGTCCATCCCACAAGTGGGATTCACAAGCTCTGGGTTTTAACACAATCAATCCAAAAACCAAGCCAATACAGGGGGATCTTTAAGTTCCATTACTATTACACCCATCCACATGAATGGTGCACATTTCCAACACTTGGTGAGTTTTAAACCCTGGCTCTTCCTAAGGAATGGGTGGTGGTTCTTCTGTGCTTCTTTGTTCCTGATGTTCTTTTCACTTCATTTTAACCTATATTGCTCTTTCAGATTTTGCTTTTACATAACTTTCATTGTTATACATTTGTTAATGCAGGGAAGCAATTTATTGTATAAATGCTTTGGGCTCTAACATTATCTCTGTAGGTGAGAAAGGCTGCCTTGTGGGAATGTCATACAAATCATTCCATTAGCTGACCCATTTTGCTAGGTGCTTTAGGTGATTTGAATGTTTTCTAGGGAAAACTTGTAGCTATGGATCTATACTACTGGTAGCAGTTCCAAAGACAAATCCCAGGTACTTTGAGTATATGTCCAAAGTTCTTCAACAGTTGGCCCATGAGAAGCCTAGACAGCTGAAAGAGTCCCAGCCTTTGGCCTCTCTTATCTGGTGCATAAAACTAGTTGGTTGAAGTAAAGCAAGGAGAAACCTAGTCTAATAGCTACACCTAATGGAAGCCTGACTGATGCCAGATTTCTTTTTCTGACCTCCAAACTGAAAGGAACTATTACCAGAGCTGAAACATACTTGAGGGGAAAGTGATGCAAACACCCCTCTCGGTAATGTGAAAAACAACAAACCAAAACTGCCACCCAAAATTCAGGGTTCTGACTAGCACACAAAGCCATTGCCCTGGAATACAGCAAGGCGTTCCTTGGTGTGGGAAGGAAGAGGGCTGGGGCACATTTACCCACACAATTTCATTTCCTGCTTTGGCTTTTGTCTTGTCTTATTTGTCTTTGGGCTCCTTGTTCATTTAGATGATGTGTGACTCTTCCTCTCTTTTTATGAACAGAATATGGCGCGCCTGAAGATGGGGAACTGAAACCACAACAGCCGTTTATGCTGAAAAATCAATTGCTCAGTAAGAATTCAGATTCTAAAAAATAAATATGTCTTGAAGTTCTTATAAGCAGAAAGAGAACCATGAGGTGATTGGCTAATGGAGATTACACTTTGCCTGAAACAGATTTTATATGTTAGCTTGAAGTACCTTGATATTTAAAGCAGTGCTTAATGATGGTGAATTTTAACATTTAGCTTATATGAGTAAAATTGCTATAAGGGTTCAGTAGTTTATAACCATTATGCTTCAAATTGTATTTTAAATTATTTCAATTTCTTTCAGACTATTTCAGTGTCTGGGTAGTAAAGTGGATTATAATTCTCTAGAAGTGAGTAATTTCCTACTGTTTGCCAAATGTTTACCAGAGTACAATTTGAGAGAGGATTAGAGGCCATAGAATTGGTTAGAAACTGACACTAGCATAGTATTGCCTCTTATTTTGGAGGAGGCTACAGAGTATTTAGGGCCAAATATTATGCCAATAAGAACCGTTCTGAATTAAGTAGTGAAGCTGGGAGCTAATGGTAGCCAAAATTGCAAACATAGTAAAAGAAACACTGCAACAGGTATTCATTAAGTGACATTTCTCTTTTCCCTTAAAGCACTAACAATAAAATGTCTTAATCATCCTGATCAAAAAGTCCTAGTGAAGCAACTACCAGGTAAGAGCATGCCTGAACAGTTTGTGACCTCTACTCGGTGTTCCTGGGCAGGGATGGTGGAAATTTTCTAAGACAGATCAGATTCATGTGAAAAGATGGGACTTGAAAGTTTTCAGATTTTCATAGATCAGGCCCTTTATAACTTAAGGCAGCACCAAAAAAGCAAGTCACATTAATACTACTTCCATTCCCAAAGTATCAGGAGCCCACCATTTACTTATTTTGATGCATCCTGTGGGTGACCCTGCCTTATCAGAGGTGACTGTGAGATACTGCCAGATTCTTGGTGTAGGGGCTTATTTGTCCTGAAGACCAGCCTAGCTCAGACCCAAGAGGCATAGTACTTCTTTTTTTTGTCACAGGGAAACTATCATTTTTGGGAACAGTAACTTGTAAAAGAAATTATTTTGAAGAGTTGCACCTCTTCAAATGAAAGGAGCCCACACATCACTGAAATCACAAATATTTTGAGGTGTTAAACTTTGAAAATATTTCCTCACACTTAATTCTTTTAGATGTAGACATATAAAAGAGATACAATATTTTAATTTTTTAAAATGCAGTATTTTTAGTTTTAAAGGATATTCACAACCATAGATTTGCATAGCTCTTCTCCATTTATTGTGGTACCTTTTAAATAATTGTTGGCTGTTGTTGTTTGTCCTTTGTTCTTGAAGAAGACCAGTGATATTAAGGTGATTGTGATGTCATGACTTGCAAGTGAATTGTATTTAAGTGAGGCAGGGCTGTGTAAAGTGCCCAGCCTCTCACTCTCTCCTCTGGAGCCATCTGGGTCTAGTGGCAAGATATAGATTAGGATGACTGGCCCCTGATGCTTTGGTAGACCTTAGCCTTTTTAAGCTAAGGTCTTTCTCAGTTCTCAGTTTGTCTGGGGCAATGACCATTCAGTGAGTAAGGCTAGGTAAGAAATGAGGCAAAAAATGGCCTCTTTTTGTATCCTACATCAAGGACTGTTTTCCTCATAGTGCTTGGGTACAGTGTTCTGTATGCAGATATTCTACAAATTACTCATTGACTAAATACAAATACTCAGGAGAGTAATAACCATACCTACTTTTTCTTAGGTTTAAGACCAACAAGCAGTCATTTTCCTCCTCTATTTGCAGACCAACTTTGGGGTCTCTTATTTTATAGACCATCTAGTCCAACCCCCTCGTTATATACCTGGGAAACTGAGACCCAGAGAGGCTAAGTGGCTAATTCAAGACTGTACCTCTGACAAGGGTAATAACTGGGAAATGAACTAGGTTTCTCTTGACTTCAAATCCAGTGTTCATTCCAGAATGTTTTTTTTTCTGAAACCAGTACCTTTTTGCACAGATTTGAACTTAGATGATTTAATGCAGACTTGACTCAAAATGGAAACAAACTATAACCTGAAATATGGCTATCATAGGCTGTGATCAATTCAGATACTATGGAATCTGAAGTTTAAATTTTGATTTAGATAAATATTTAAACAAAAGTCATGTGAAATGATGATTTAAAAAGCAGAAATGAAATTCAGGTCAGCAAAACCACTTTTCCCCTTCTACTCATCAGGTAGAGAAAACTCACTGATCTTTTAAATTTGTTCATTTGTTTATTAATAAAACAAGCTTATGGTAGCATTAGTGGTTGTTGTACTAATCAGTAAGAATTTATCAGTCATCTGTTAATTTCATTTTTTAAAAGTAATACTCCAAAATCTGTTTTACACCCCCAAAACCCAAAAAGTAGGTACTTGGATTTATTATTGTTTTTAGAGTTAAATGTTGACAGAATGGGTCACAGTAATGCTGGGTAATTAGAAAACCAGTTCATCTCCTTTGATATTATTGCCTTTAGCACTTAGGACCTTACAGTTTCCCCTTTAGAAAAAAAGGCATCACTGTGTTTGCACTCATGAGATGATCAATATTGAGACCTAGTTCCTGTGGGGTTTTTTTCCACTGGGGTAAAAAGGGAACTTCATAGTTTAATTCTGAAATCTTTAATCACTTTTCTAGCTTTGGTAATTTGCTGTGGAAATTATCATATTCCATAATTTATTTGTAATTTAGAGTCTCAAGAGAGCTGCCTGGAATATAGAGAGGGTAGGTGACTTGCCCATGGTCATACAGTTAGTATATGTCAGAAGCAGGAAATGAACCCAGACCTTTTTGACTCTCCTACTTCATCAAACTTCATTACCAAAGTAAAGTAGGAAAAAAAAAATCAAATTCACATAAGTTGCCCGTTAAAACTATCCTAGCTGCTTTGTTTTAATGGCCCTATTAATATATTACTAGCTGTTGCTTTCCTTGTGTGTAGAGCAGAAATAAAACAGCTATGTACTTCTTTGTGAATAAGCATACAAATAATTCAAGAAATTAAAGAGCATGCACATACAAAATACTTTCATGTGGCGCTTTATTTTAGTTAGTGAATTTTATTTGGGCAACTCTAAGTGGATGAAGTGCAGGGCAGTAGGTTTTGCAGTTCAGCCCTTTTATTTATTGCTTTTTGGAGGGCAATTGGGGTTAAGTGACTTGCTCAAGGTCACACGGCTAGTTTTTGTGTTAAGTGCCTGAGGCTGGATTTGAACTCGGGTCTTCCTAACTTCCAAGGCTGGTGCCCCTAGCGCTTTTATTTTTAATGTAAGCAGGGGAGCAATGGACAGGGATCTGCAAGGTTACTTATGGTATAGCATTTACTGTAACCAGTTCAAACTAAGAAACAAGCCATTGGCTAAGGACTCAAAAAAAACCCCAAACTATAGCCTGTAGAACTTCGTAATCTTTAATCTTTTGTATGCTTTGTAATAGGATTTTACCCATGGTTTAAGCAGTGCTTTTTTTTAAAAATCAGAATTAGTTTCTTTACATGACTTTCTAAAAGGCATTATCATCTCAGATTCATTTGAGCCTCAACTATTGATTAGGCCATCGCAAACCATTATTTCATTAATCATTAAGTGGAAAAGGCAGAGTTAAAAACGGTATGCATTAACTTCTGCTTAGATTACTCTGAATTTAGCCCCCAAATGGTATATAACTCACTGTTTTGCATTAAATCAAGAGTTTGTTTTTCTTGATACTTGGAAAACAAAATTATTTATTTGTGGCACAGGAGTAAATAAGTTTAAACTTGTATGAGAACATCCATCAAGAAACATATTGTTTCTCAGATTGTCCTATAGAGAAAACCACTGACGCCTGAATCATACCTAATCGAGTCTCCTCTATAGAATCCCCAAGGGTCATCTTTGTTTAAAAACTTCTAGTGAAGTAGAAACCACTACCAACCTAGGTGGTCTGTGTTCAACTTTTGGCAATTTTAAATATTCAGTTTTTTCCTTAAAGTCTAAAATATTACTTTGTGCAACTTCTGTCTATTCCTCTGAGTTCTGTTATTCTGAACCTAAGCAGATCTAATCCTTCTTCACTTGATAGCACTTAGAATACACAAAAGATGACTTCTGTTGCTCCTCAAATCTTTTTTTCAAGTTAAATATTTCCATTTTTTCAGCTGATCAAGGTGTGGCATAGCTCAAGACTCTTTCCTACCATCTGTACATTGTCCAGGTTTTTCCTTACCTTTCTTAAAATTGAGTGACCAGGACTGACTATCCATCATGTTTCAGCTCAGATCTTACACAAAGGGACTCTTACTTCCTGTATTTTGGACACTGCAGTGTGGGAGCACACTAGCTTTGTGGCTAGCATGTCCTGTCAACACTGCTTGTTAGATAAAGAGTTCCATATGTGTTTTTCTTAAGAACATTGTTCAACTGTGTGTCTCCAATCCTTTATTGGTGAAGTGGAATTTTTTTACTTCAGTATATGATTTTACATTGATATCTACTCCATTTGATCATGATTTAATAGATATAAAGAACTAGCCTTGAAGTCAGAAGATCTGAGTTTAAGTCTTTCCTCTTGACTCAGCCAGATATTGGCCACATGACCATTGGTCAGTCAGTTAGCCACACAGGGCTTGAGGCAAGTCTCTGAGACTCCAAGAGATGGTCTGTATAGACCTGTATCAGCAGAGGATATTTCCTCATTTGGACATTCCTATAAAGAATCAATGAAACACAGGGCTAGTCCCTATCCTAAATTTCATTTCATTAGATTCTACATGTTGAAATCTTTTTGCATTCCATTATCCACCATGTTGGCTATCCTTTCCAGTTTTGTGCAGTCTGCATATTTGTTAAAGGCACTATCTACACATTTATACAGATTATTGGTAAAAATGACTAGTGACCTCCCTCCAAACTGACACTAACTCATCAATTATTTTATTATTTACTAATAATAAAATATTATTTATTATTAATAATTAATTAGGTATGGTTGGTTATTTAACCAGTTCCACATCCACCTAGCTACAGTGTCATTCAGCCCACAAGGACAGCATCTGACTTTGTATGCTTTGCTCTAACATCTTCAGCTTTCTGCTGAAGGAAGAAAATGTGGTTTGTTTAGCATGACATTAGCAATTATTAATCCCTTTTCTAGGTGTTTACCAAATATTCTTTTAGTAACACATTCTAGAATTTTACCTCACTGGTCTACAGTTTACATCTGACTATTCCTTTTTGAAAACAGGGAAAGCATTTTTATCCTTTTCTAGTTCTGAGGCTCTTCTTCATTATCTAAGATTAATGACAGTGGCTAAGCAGTTGAATCTGCCACTTTTTAGTTCCCTGGGATGTCTAGTTCATTTGGCTTGATAAACTCACTATGGGCAGCTTGATACTTTCTCACATTCTCATTTTTATCTTGAATTCTAACTCCTTACTAACCATTTTTATTCTGTCCTTTCCAGCCCAAAGTGCTTTCTTTGCAGAGAAAAAAGAGAACAAAGATAATAGTTGAGTAGTTATGACTTTTCACCATCTATTGTTATCCTTGCCCTACCCCTTCTTGGCTTGTTTTTCCTCCAATATAGGCTTTTAAAACTTTGCTGTCCTCAATGAATTCTCTTAGGACTCTCTACTATTCTTATGGTTCTATGATATATTTACATTCTTCATTTCTTACTTCTCTCTCCCTAACAATTTGTCAAAGGTTTGTCTGAAAGAGTTTATATAGACTACTTAATTATAATAATTTAATTTATAATAAGTTAATTTGTATCCATCTGGTATTAGCAGAAATAGTTATTAATTCTGACATTTCTAGCAAATGTTTGAAAAGAGGTGACAGTTATTGTATGTATATATTGCACTCAAAGAAATCTATTATTTTGGTGATTTGTAAGTTCTCTCTGAAGACACAGTTTACAATCCATTTTATATGTCTTTTGTCTTTGCCTCCCTTCACCAAAGAGTGGTAGAAGGGAGAGGAGTCAGGAGGGTGCTCATAATAGAACTGGCTAACTGCCTGTCATACCTTGCTTTACCACATGACTAGCCTTGCCTTTTCTTCCTAGCACACATCTCCTCGATGACATTTTTTTAGAATTCCTCACTGCTTAGATGTTGGAACTTGCTGTGTGGCCTCTATAAAATTCTGCCCCGATCCTGCTTTGGGGCATGAAGGTGATTCTTGAGGACTATTCTGAAAAAGTTTTGACTGCAGATGACCCCAGCAAGATATTGAATCTGCTATGTAAGAAGTAGGTCTGTTAAGGGAGAAGTTCATCTCTAGAAGCCTACCCTCCTTGATGAGGAATTTTTTCTGGCTATGGCAGCTGATGTATATGAATAATATATAACTTAGGTTGAGTTTGATTCCTGGTAATACAAGACAGAAGCCTAATTAGTTACATGATTGAATGTAGTACACATTAGAAAAGAAAGGGCTAATTTTTTATTCTAAAATAAAGATCACATTTATTATCACAAGTTGCATAAAAACACAGACAGCTTTTACAAAAATGATTTTGATAGAAAAATATTTGAGTTTAAGTACATTGTGATATTGCAGGAAAACCACACACTCTATTGCTGTGCCTCCAGCTAAAGCTTCAAAGAAACTAAACATTTCATAATCAAGATATCCATTATTTACCATAACCCATCTTTGGAAGTAAGTTCATTGTGTTTTCTTAACAAGCCAAATCATTTACTCATTCAAGTTAAATTCCAGGGCTGTACGGTCCCTTGGTGTCATTGATATAGCACGTTAGTGAACAGTAGAATCAGAGCTGAACGGATCGTAGAGATCATCTAGTCCAACCCCCTCATTTTACAGATGAGGAAACTGAGGCCCAGAGAAGAAACTATTCGCCCAGAAGAGCTGGGTATAGAACTCAGGTCTCCTAATTTGGGGGCAAATGTTCTTTTCCTTCCGTCAGCTGGACATGAAAAACAAACCAAAGGATGTTGATGATTTCAGACATTCCTTCCTTTGTGACACCAGGTGGGGTACAGTTTAAAATAGTATAATCAATGGAACAGGATGAAAACTCATCATCAAAGGTCACTTAGGTCAAAACATTGGCTCAGTGCATCCTGTGTACCCCACTAACTGTACTAAAGTATGGAGCAGTAACATGATGCTCTATGTAACAGATGAGCTTTTCAACATTAATCAGTTATTTGGGTAATCTAATACAACTAAAGAACATACCGACATCAAGCCAACTTGGTGCTCAAAAGTTAAACAAAAACACGTGCTTAACATTACTGTTAATTTAGGAATAATCTTGTGGTTTTCTTTTTTAAGTAAGTGCAGCTGGTTTTATAATTAGCTGTCAGTTTTAAAAGAAATACTTCTTTTCTTCTACTTGACAGAGTCCATGACAATTCAGAAGGTGAAAGGCTTGCTATCTCGTCTACTCAAAGTTCCAGGGTCAGAATTCAAATTGTCCTATGAAAGCCCTAAAGTAAGTAGATTCAGCAAGACCCATAATCAAGTTTAGTCCTTCATTATAAATTACAATATATTTGACCAAAGGACATTTAGGATTCTGAAGGCAACTGACTTTTAGTGGTATGAAGAGAGTACACTTTGTAGATTTCTCATACCTTTTAAATTTTTTTTTCTAATTTCAGATGGAAGGCAGAGAAATTGAACTAGAGAATGACCAACAGCCATTACAGTTTTATTCCGTTGAAAATGGAGACTGTATATTAGTACGATGGTAAAAATTAATTTACGACTATTCATTGTGACTGAGGCCAAGAAGTCAATGATGTAAAGGATTTGTCAAACCACATTTTAGTGGAAGAAAAGATTGTTTCTAGTATTTGTATAATAGCTCTAATAAATACTTTGTGGCTATTTACTGGCTTTTGTTTGTATATTTATTTTTGTACTTTATACTTATTTCTTCATAGTACAACTTTACATAGAAAACCTAAATGTTAAGACTATTTTGACTAATGCTGTTTGAAAAAATTCTGTCTACAATAAGAATTCTGCATTTTCCCCTAATAGACCTTACTATGATACTTACTGATACCATGTAATTATGATTTACAACTAAAGAAAAGGCCACTGAAAACGGGGGAGGCACATATTCCACTATTTTGCTAATTAAATTAATGCTGCTATATCCCTTCTGTTGTACTATTTTTAGGGCATTAAAAAAAAGTCATGCTTTTTATTTGGGTTTGAGCCTAGACATAAGTTGAGAGTGTAATCATCATGGAAGTTCAAATATGACTGAAAGTCAGCTCTAGATATTGTCTCAATCTTAGGTAAATATTAGTTAGGCCTGAGGTAAGCCATAATGATATAAATACTCCCAGGAAATAGAAAAGTGAGGTTAGTTCTTTTAGGGCACCAACTAATTCTTTAGAAAATTACTTTCCCATTATCACCAAAACCCTGAGGAGTACTTGACTTTTGACTGATATAAAGATTTTCCTTAATAGGGACACTTCATAGCCCTTATCAACAGAAGGAGACCAAATTAGCACCCAATACTGTATGCCTGTTGAAATATACAGGCTACAAACTTGGGTAACTACTAATATGACAGACATACTTTTAAAAACAAGGGTCTCAACTGGGCAAACTCCCCTCTCCAGCTACCTGCTAGATCTGTACTCACTGTTAGTAACCATAAGGAATGACTCACAAGCATTTCATTCCCAGAGCAGGCAAGCTAAATTCCCTACTGAGAAACAGACTGTTTCCCCTGAGAACTCTCACTTGGATTGCTGCTTTACCAGTTACAAGTGATTTCAGCAATTAGCCAAGTCACAACCCCAAATGATGGACAGATTATTAAACTATAAGTTTTTTTTCTTAAAATAAAATAACTTTTCCCTTATAATCTGATATTTTTAAAATTGCTTAGACATAAAAAAGTTAATTTTTTAGCATATGCTAATTTTTAAAAGGGGAACTTCTATGCAAATATCAAGAAATATTCCATCAGTTATAGGTGAAAGCACCAACATAATGCCCCTTAAAAGAAATCTGGTTCCGCAGCATAACCTTGAATTTTCCTTGTACACCTTCGTGTTTTCTTCACTCCAGGTCCTCAGACAGCCCAGTTTAAGTGATTATCATCTTGCTTCACACTTACAAGGATCCCCACATGCTTCCTTTAGCCTCCACAGTTCTGTGAGTTCTTGGGGAGAATACTGAGGGGAAGAGAGCATCCCAGTTTCACAGGTCTTCTCACACAACCAAAGACTATCCTGTTTGTGGAAATTAAAGAGATATAGATATAAATATATACACACACCCCAGATCTCGAAGACAGATGAAGTTTCAAGAAAGAGCTGTAACATACTCAGTATAGATAACATTGATATTTTACCAAAGTAGAAGCTTCAATTTCACTTTCAGAGTATTTGGGAATATAGAGTCATTAAATGGGTAGAATCTTCAGAATACGTAAAAGGGACAGAAAAGAACTTAAAAAGGAAATAGGGCTCTAGAAATAATTAAGATGTGATGAGTTTAAGAGGTAGTGATAATGGGGTCCTGGAAAAAAACTTGGGATAGTGGATAATTACTAATCCTCATACCAAGTAAAATGAAACTGAAAATCGTCTTTTTGCGTCTAATTTAAGAAAAATTAAGTGGAAAAAAAATGTATACTCCAAATCAATAGATACAGAAATGGAATTCAGGAGACAGATTAGGGTGTTATCTGCACAGAAGTATCTCCATGACAGTTTATAGGAAAAAAAAGTTATTATCCTTAAATTACAGGAGAGGAAAATAATACAGAAGTTCAGGAAACTGCCCATGACAGACAGAAAATACTTGTACTCTCATATTTGCTCACCTGGTATCTCTTAGGCCCTATAGCTGCCATCCAAATGCCCATGCTCACATCTTCCCCCTGAAATGTGCCCACAAACATCAAAGACAAAAAAATTTTTTTTAAAGGACATGGCTCATGTTTTTAGAAACAATGAATTTGAGGTCAAAACCATGTGATACGTGTTCTTTTGGAGTGTTTTACTTCCAATTTCTACCTCTGGTGTGATATCCTAAATCTCATTACAGAATGGATTCAGGAAGGTTAGCACCCATACTTTTCAAAGTATTAGAGTGTAATGAATCTTAAAATTCCACAACAGTGACCTTGAGAATAAAACAAAATTTTTACTCTACTGAGTGATCAATTACAATGTCAAAATCAGAAACAACACATCTTTTAATAACCCGTATTCCAAGGAATAGGGAACTTCAGTTCAATTCTGATATTCTACTGGGACTACATTTGCATTTGTAAATAGAGGCTGAAAATATAAATAGGTTTAAGAAAGATTTAAGTAAATACATGGATACTACTAAAGCCACGCCAGGATTATTATGGGGAAACTAAGCAGAGTTAGGAAATATTTTTAATGTTCTGAGGTCAATCCACTAAGAAAAGACTTCTACTACCAGCTTATATTTATATAGAGCTTTACTCAGTGTACTCAGATTGACTTACTCAAAGTCACGTGGCTGTAAGTGGCAGGACTAACTAGGTGTTTGGACTCCTAATCCGGTATTCCTATACTCCTTGGTGCCAATGCCAAGGACAACAGACTACACTGAATAAAACTCAGTTTAAACCATTTATCAATTTATCATGATCTTGACTAACAAATTCTGGCTTACCTGATATGTCTTTAGTCTTTCCGAGTTGCTTGCTAGCCAGTGAACAATATCTTTGGAGATAACATAACCCGACCCACACGCAAAGGCAGGATAAGCAGGACTGGGGTACTCTAATTCTTGCCACTTTCCTGTCCGGTCAACTGCCCAATTCAATCTGAAGCTTAGACCAAAATAATCACTTCAGTTTTTTGTGCTTGCTGAATAGACAAACCAAAACTTATCATACTTTTTTCTCCATTTACCACCTCATCCCCCAAACAACTACAGATAAAGACAGAAAGATGAGGAAATTCTCTTTAGTATAAACAAAATCATAATTAAGCAGAGAGCTCTTTAAGGAGAAACACTTATATTTTCTTTGTTCCTCTTTCTCTACTTCTTATACACAGGTAGGTCATTTATATATGCAATGTTGTTGGACTAAAGTTTACTTAAGAACGGGAAAAAAAAGTCAGTAGGCCCCCTTGTATACTAAGTTTCTCAGTTTATTAACTTGATATTGATACCTGGGGGGGGGGGTCTTAGTCCTGTCTATTAGCAAAAATAACTTGTCCAAAATTGCTTTTCCCACCAGGCAATAAAATATAGAAGCCTATTATGTTTTTTTTTTCTTAAATTACCACTAGGAGACTAATAAGGTAATTAAATTTCACAACCACATTTTCTTGTGAAAATAACACCACACATTTCACTTCAAAGTAATTACATCCAGTTACTTGAAAATCAGTAGGCTAAAAAGTTTTACTCACTTTCCCCACCAAGAATTTGGTCTGTCCAGGTTTTTGTGGGCAATCCTATTAAACACAGCTTCTAAATCTATGTAACAGTCATCATCTGTCTTCAGCAACAAATCAAAGCTAGTTGTGTCCACAGTCCTGGTGCCAAAACACACACACACACACACACACACACACGAAAATCAGTGACAATCTATATGGAACACAGCAACAAGATAATATGACAAGGAGAACAGAACAGAGCAGGTCTGATGGAGACTTGAATACTTCTTAATCATTTCACACTGAAATGTCTTTCTTAAAATCTCATAATCCTATTAAGAGAATGATAGGAAATAGGAGGTTGAATTTTTAAAAAATCAGAGGAAAGTTCTACCAGCTGTAGGATGGTTAGATTGATATATCAGTTCTGTCCCAAATTTATAAAGTTATAGTAATGTTGGTGATTATAAATTTACTATTGATACTAACAACTGATAAAAATCTACATTGTATATCTGATATACGGGTAATGAATAAAGAAATGTTATCTGTAAGGCTGATTCAAATTATGAGGTACCTAAAGGAATCTCATAGTTTAAATACACACAAGATTCAGATTTTGTTCATGTAATAGATCTGAGAGGGCTTTAAAATATTACTTTGAATCAAACCCACCCAAAAAGCCAAATCCCTTTCAAAGCTTTATATTGATGCCAGAATTATACATTAACAGTTTTAAATTTTTTAAAGTAAATTTTCTTCAATAATATATTTTAAAATCTACATTGCACTTTTATATTTTCAAAATACTAACTTTTCTTCAAATCCTGAACCTTCAAACAGTAATGTCATAATTAATGGCTCCTACAAACTGAAATATCTGATAGCTCCTTAATGCACAGAATAAGGAACTAATGCAAAGAAAACTCAATTCCTGGGCCTTGCAAATAACTTTGGCCATACCCATTCCCCAGATTTCCCACAGTTAGTCATACCTGAGTCCTTGGCCCATTAGTAACTCTGAAAAATTACATTCTATTGTTCTAACTCCACAGTAGCTTCAAACACCTAAATTTGTAACCCTCTTTGACTACCAAACCAAACTACTAAACTTGTACAAAATTTGTGTTTATCTCAAGTATTTTTGTACGCTGGGTCAGATAGTGTCTGTAGTGCTATGGAATGGGAGAAGTTAAGGGAAGGAGAAAGGAAAAAATGTGGGGCTCAATGGGGAGAAACTAGGAATAAAAACTTAAGGATTAGGGTGTTTTAGGAAACTAAAGAGTTGGTTGGGATTTGAATACCAATCACAGATCCACACACATATAGAGTCATATGGCTTATCACATATACACGTATAGGTAAGTGAACAATAGTTTGTATTTGGTACCAGTAGTTACAATATTAGAGTAAGCAGCAGCTGACTAAGGAATTCTAAGCACAGGAATAACAAATGAATTTTAAGACAACACTGGTAAATACTGAAGGTTATTAACTGGGGTGTAAGGAACACTGAATCTAAATCTGGAATATTTTAGTGTTAGAGGGATAAAGTATTAAAATAGTTCATGACAGTAAAGACAAGTAGATCCTCTGATTTTTAAATCCAGTGCTTTTCCCTCCACATACTAAGAAGGCAAGAAAGTACAAAGAAATAAAGACAAGCACTCTCTGGGGCAAATTTAGGGTTCTGAGTAGCAAAATAATTCACTGTTTCAAGGCAGACATATAAACAACTAAAATATGACCTCTTTTAATTTCATGGATTTTCACTTAAGGGATGCAAACAATTTGTTTGCTTCGCTGTTCATCTCACTGACTTATTTGTGTTGGTAAGGATATCCTCAAAACTATATCAACTTTTGCTCTGTTAATTTCTAGTAATTTAATTGCTGATCTGCTCCCTTGAGTAACTGGCAGCATTCTGGAATGGCAATCTGTAACAAAAACGGAGGTGAAATTGGTTTATATCCCAGATGTGTCTAGGGTGTCACTGTCTGGGAATAAGTAAGGTTTTTCTACACAAGTCAGATGAAACCCAACCACAAAACATTTTATAACCTACCACCTATAGAAATTCAGTAATTTTGCAGGAACATTTCTGTAGGTGTCAACAATGTCCACAAAAACAATGTCATCAAAGGTGCTGCTCTCTTTCTTCAATAAGGCATCCTCCTCATGGAGGTTACTGATATGATCAATAAACCTTTCTGGGCGAGTCTGAAGATTTTGTAACAGGGTGTCACCTTCTGAAAAGGAGGAATGACAAAAATGTGAGACTTATGACAAAAGCTAATGAGTAAAAAAAAAAAGGCTAGTAAGTAGTAATATGGCTCATTTATATATAGTATTATAATTTAATAATAATGAAAATAGCACTCATTAATCTGCTACTATGAGCCAGAGACTGTGCTAAACACTTTTCATTTAGTATCTCATCTGATCCTTACACTAACCCTGCAAAGTAGGTGCTATTGTGATCCCCATTTTATAGTTGAGGAAACTGAGGCAAAGAGAGGTTAACTGATTGCCCTGGGTCACATGGCTAGTTAAGTGCCTGAGGCTGAACTTGAACTCAGGTTTTCCTGACTCTATTCCCATCAATCTATCCACTTTTGCAATCTACCTGTCCATTACAAAGTACTTTTCTCAAAAGAATCCTGTAAGATAGGTACTACTACTACTTTACTGATGAGGAAACAGAAGCTTAAGAATGCGCACGCACACACATGTAATTCTCCATCCCTAGTTCTCTCTCTCTCTGACTCTTACCAATCATCTTATGGCATATCAACAAACTAAAAAAGCCATGAAGCTAACTTTGTTTTCAATTCATGGAAGCGGTGTCAAATACTAGAAAGAGCACTAGTCTAAGAGTCAGAAAGTTTAGATTCTGGACCTTAATTTCCTTGTCTATTAAAACGAGAAAGTTGTAGGGGTGGCTAAGTGGCACCTAGCGAATAGAGCACTGGCCCTGGAGTCAGGAGGACTTGAGTTCAAATTCAGCCTCAGACACTTAATACTTATTAGCTGTGTGACCTTGGGCAAGTCACTTAACCCCTTAATTCTATGGCCATTCCTTTTCATTTTTAATTAAAATGTGAATGTGGACTATACAAGCTTTTAGGAGGGAAGAAAAAAGTTATGAGAAACCAGTCACAAAAGAGGTATTAAAACTCCAAAAACAAAGTGGGTTTAGAGGGGAGGTTGAAAATTCTTTTTAGACCCTGTATAGCACATCCATCTTGAGCTTATTATCAAGCATGACATAAAATATCAGTCTAAACCTAATTTCTATTAAAATATTTTCCAGTTTTCCCAACAACTCTTGTCAAATGGGGGCACTTCCCCCAGTAATTTGTATATTTAAGTTTATCCAACACTGGGTAGATTTTCAATTGCTGCTTCTTGCTTAACCAGTCTGTTTCACTGACATGACATCTCTTTTTTAAAGCCTGTACCAAATACATTGTTGGCTATAACTTTATGATGTAGTTTTGAGGTGTGGTAATGCAATGCCCCTGTTATTTGTACTTTTTCTCATTATTTTCCTAGAGATGGTAGGCCTTTTATTATTCCAAATTAATTTGCTTGTTTTGTCTAGTTCTATAAAGCATTACCATGCACCTCCCCCGCCAAACTGATTGATGCAGTGTTAAATCTGTAAATCAGTTCCCATAGCATTGCTATTTTTATTATGTTGGTATAATCCAACCACAATCATTGGTTATCTCTACAATTATGTTTCCCTTATTTCTGTAGTGTTTTGTGACTCCTGCATGAATATTGGTTGGTTAATTCTCAAGTATTTTATGTATTTTGTAGGGCTTTTTTTTTGCAATGAAATTTCTTGTAGTTTTCTTGTTTTTTTTTTTTTTACTATCAGTATTTTATAGAAATGCTGATGTTTATGAATTCATTTTGTATCCTGCCTTCCTTGCTGTAGCTACTGTCTTTATTAGTCTCTGCTTATTCTCAGGGAAAACACAGTCCCTTAAGACTGCCACAAACTTACTTTCACTAAAACTGTGGCTTACTTTGCACAATACAGGAATGATAGAAAAACTAAGTGTAAACGTTATTAAAATAAAATACATTTGGGTAGACTGCTAGTCCTAGGAAACTGATGGTGAATAATTTTGTAAACTAAACAACTTCCTCCCATCTAGGATAAATATAGTGTTACATATCCTGCTTCCTTAAAATAGGATTGCCTCCTGGCAAATGGAATTCAGATGCTCTACAGGAAAAGAATGGGAGTAGGAAGGTTATGTAAGAAAACTTTGATGCCAGTGATTATATCCTGGGGATAAGGAAGAGAAAAGGCTCTCTGAGTTAGAGGAAAGAAGGGAAAAAAATTGGGGTGAGGCAATCAGGGACAGGATAACAATGGTCTCAAAATTCTGGTTGCATCATGATGTGCCAGAGAAGCAGTGACTGTATTGCCATGGCTGCCAATAAGTCCTGCCACAAAAGATGATAAAACAGGACAGAGTGGGATGATGATTGTAGGTAAGGCAAAAGTCTTGCCAGAAACCATAAATGGGTTTATCCATTGTAGCCCAACTTGGCAGAGATGACTTGCAATAAGAAAACTGGAATAGGAAAGCAGATGCCCTGAGAATATCAATAGCAGCCAAAAGTTACTGGAAAGAGAGATATGTGCTGTATTGGATTAACCCTTTTTCTGTTTCTTAAATAAGGTGCTGTACTCTGAGGAGAACTGCTTCTGCTCCGAGACCTGCAAATCCCAAACACAAAAAGACTTCATATCCTTGAACTACAGAAGCCTGCAGAGAAATTTTTTTTCATTATGAAAATAACTCAATTCCTTCTATTTTCTTTCAAAATTTCCTATTCTCCCTTTATCCTATGGGTTTTCTATACTGACAGATCAGCATTTATAGGGTTGAATCAATCATTCAAGGCCAGATATCCTGTTGCAAAACTACTTTTGGGAAAATGACAAAGCAAGGAAAATTCTGCAAGAGCCTACTGTTACGTTATGAAAACAAAACTTAATATGGACCTCAATGTTTTATCATCTGCTTTATTATCACTAAATAAACTGGTATTCATTCCTTCACCTTAATTCCCAAGTTATTTTACTCTTCAAAAAAAAATTCCTTAGTGGGTAAAATATAACTAAAAAAAATATCCTCTCTCCATGGTAACTGCAGATAAGTCCTTTGTGTGCAATAGAGCTGCGTGCCAGGAGTCAAGGGCAAAGAATATCAGGCTTCCTATGAAGACAAAATCAGCCAGATATCCTGTAAGAATGTTTTTCCCCTCCCTTTACCCCAACAAATAAAAAAATGAAATAAAACTGAATTTTTAAAACAAAGCAATAAAATAGAGGAGAAAGCAAGAGCTAAGGAGGAGTTTGGGTAAGTACATATCTTCATATAGTTCGAGAGAACAGTGAAAAGGACAAATGAATCTTTGTTTAGATGCATTCTTTTTTTTTTTTAAAGCAATCGGGGTTAAGTAACTTGCTCAAGGTTACGCGGCCAGTTATTTCTGGGTGCGGTGGCAAGTATCAGAGCCTGGATTTGATCCCAGGTCATCCTGATGCTGGGGCCAGTGCTCTTACTCACTGAGCCACCTGGCTGCCCCTAAGCAATGGGGGTTAAGTAATTTGCTCAAGGTTACACGGCCAACTGTTTCTTGGTGGGTGCTAAGTGTCTGAGCCTGGATTTGATACCAGGTCATCCTGACTCTGGGGCTGGTGCTCTTACTCACTGTGCTACCTGGCCGCAATTCTTATACAGATAAAAAAGACCTGGAGCTCACATATTCCAAAAGTTAGGTCATCCGGGAGATACTTCAGAAGTTCTCTTAACAATAATCTTAAGACATGAAAAGCTCTTTTTATCAACACAGGTGTGTCAGTGCCCTCAGAAAGAAAGCTACTACAGACAGAGGAGTAGAGTCCCAACTTTTAGGACTGCATAGGAGGACTTTGGACTTTTCCCCTACTTATCTATCCCTTCAATTGCAAGTGCTTTAGGAAAATTCTTCAACTTCCCCATAGTTTTGCTCCAAAGCTGATAATGACAACCTTTTCTGGATGAGCTGTACTGGGCTCCTTGCAACCTTAGTGCTGTCTACTAGAAAGAACACTGGGCTGGGATCAGGGGGCCCAGATCTTAGATCCAGCTTTATTATTAGATGTAATACATGGGGAAATTTTTTAACCACTCAATCCCCTCATGTAACACTGGGACCATTACACTTGCTCCAATCTATTTCCCCATGGGGATATTGGATAGGTAACTTGAGAAGCTTTTGGAATAAAGGTAGAACCCTTCTATAAGAGCTTATCAGACAGGTCTTTATACACCTGCTTCATTTCATATTGCCCAAAACATAGGCACTACTTACAATGAAAACCTATTAGTATGAAAGGCCTCTATAACAAGGGTGTTAGTTCCAAACTTGACAACAGTAGATGGAGTTCCATTGTACTTCATCTCAGAAGTCCTTCTCTGATCTTTTATAGTCAAAACTATAAAATGTTATTGTTATTGGCAAAACAATGACCCCCTACTCCAAGAACCTTTCAGAAGGGATTATATATATATTTTTAAAGCAATCGGGGTTAAGTAACTTGCTCAAGGTTACACGGCCACGTGTTTCTGGGTTGGTGCTAAGTGTCTGAGCCTGGGATTCGATCCCCAGGTCATCCCGACACTGGAGCTGGTGCTCTTACTCACTGTGCTACCTGGCTGCCCCAGAAGGGATTGTATTGATCGAAAGCGATGTATGTTCTATTTGTCTTAGAGACCTTGAGAAATGTGGCATCACCAAGGAGTCCTTGCTCCATCAATGATTTTCAGTTATGTATAAATATACTGTCAGTATCCTTCCTTTCTTAGCCACCACTGAAAGGATACAGGTGGATAAACACTAATCCCTTTAAAAACAAAAATCCCAAATAGACATCACAAAATCTGACCAAAATTTCTTCCAAAATAATGTCTTAGAGAAACTTTTGGGCTGATATTCTTGGCCCCTGAGCTCTTAAAGGACAGTTCTGAAACTTGTAATCTATATTGCAGGACGAGGAGAAAAGACTCAAGGAGGTAAAGGTAGGAGCTTCCAACCTCACTGTTCCACTGGCCTAATCCAAGGGCAGGGGATGGGATGTGGCCCAAGTCCCTTGAAAGCATGTCAGAAGAAGAGCAAGTTTTCATCCATTGATTGCTTTTCTACCAACCATCACAGGAGACACTGAAATCTATAAAAATATTGTCAAATTTCTCATTCCTGCTGAAAAGATAAGCCAGTGACAAGGATATATCATTCCCAAAAGGCTTGTCACTTATCTATAAAAACTGCTTTTTAATTCTAGGTGGTGTGAGTTAGGCCCAAGAAGTTCAGAAGGCTTTTTCATTTGTTTAGCCTGTAAACTTACCTTGAATTGTATAAATAAAGCCTCCTGCTACTCCTTCTACACCTTCCATGAATTCATAAGGCAATGCTCCCTCACCAGCCTAGAAAAAGAATGAAAAAAGTCAGCCTGTTTCATTATAATGAATTATCTATATTTTAAAAGTATTTGGCAAAAACTAGAATATTTCTTCAGAGCAAACATTCATTTAAGTTCATGAAACATCAAGATAAATTAATATCACTATGACACACTGTATTTTCATATTTATTCATTTAATTAGTGTACAGTACCACAGGCATCCTAAGTCTCCTTCTGGGTCCTTAGGGCCACTTTATACAGGGTTATATTCTTGTTTTTGCTATTGCCAAAGTCCAAAACTGAATGCCATTTTAGCTTCCACCCCTCAGCATCTTTTTTGTGTTTTCAGTAACTTAAGACTTGTTTTTTTATTTTTTTGCCTTTTGGAGGGCAATTGGGGTTAAGTAACTTGCCCAAGGTTACATGGCTAGTTTTTTTTGTGTAGGTGTTAAGTGTCTGAGGCTGGAACCGAACTCAGGTCCTCCTGACTCTGGGGCCAGCGCTCTACTCACTGTACCACCTAGCCACCCCCCCTTTTTTTTAAACTAGAAATGTATTTATTTGCTTTTTTGGAGGGCAGTTGGGGTTAAGTGACTGGCCCAAGGTCACATGGTGAGGTTTTTTTTTGGTGTGTGTGTGTTAAGTATCTGAGGTCACATTTGAACTCAGGTCCTCCTGACTCCAGGGCCGGTGCTCTTTTCACTGTGCCACCTAGCCGCAGACTTGTTTTTTCTTAAAGTGAAAATCCCCACTGAGCTAGAATATAAGACATGTTCATAGTTAAGACTCAACAGTCAGTGCCAGTGTAGTTTAAACATGGCTCTAAGTATAGTCATTAACATGATACTGCATTAAAAAATACTGATTGATAAGCTCCCAGACATCCTCTCTTCACAGTATACATACAGCAACTATCCTTAACATTGTGGCTTTAACTACTCTACACCTGATCAATGCCATGATTCATTCTGAACTGTTTATTTCACACCAGTCTGGTCTCTGTTAACAGTATTTTCCAAAGCAGGGTTTCCCTGTCTAAGACTGCTTCCTTGTGTAGGTAGAGTACTTCTGCTCATCTACTCTCAAGCTTGCCATACTGCTATGTCTGCAGTCATCCATCTTTCTAACAGGTCTTTTCTGCAAGCAGTGTTGCCAGAAACAATGCCTTAAAACTGGCCTACTGCCAGTGTTCAGTGGGATTGCTGAGAACCTTGTTTTACTACAAAAATGCTAAGGAAGACTGATTGCTAAAGAAACATCTAAAGAAGATTGATGTTAAGAGATTCAAATTTTGCAGCCATAAAAACAGCTGAATTCACTGACTACACAAAAAACTTATAGCTCTTTCTACGACTTGTTGGCCAGACTAAGGGCACAGTAACTCTGGGATTCAGCTTTCTATATCTTCAATTACGGAAGGAGCATGGGAAAAATGCCCTGCTAAGGTAGCAGAATTCAGGGATACATGGTATAACTCCCTGGCCAAAGGGAGATTTTCCCTGAAATAAGGAATTGGGTTCAAATTCTATTTCTGATACTTACTAGCTATGTGCTTTTGTGACTCTGGGCAAGGCACTTAGTGCATTTGGAAAACTCTTAGGCCTTCTGGTCTTTCCTTTGGCTAAGTCTGGGTTATCTGCATATTTTAAAGCTTTCTTGATTTAACATTCATTCCTTAAAATTCTATACTTAATAAAACTAAAGAACAAAATAAAACTTTTAAATTTATTAAACCTGTCAAAGTCCCAAATCTCCAAATTCCTTTAGCAACGTTAAATTAAAGCACACATACAGTCTTCATTTTAGACTTTCCTGTCAAATGTTATTTAAAATGAAACATTAACTAGCCTAGTAAGATAGAAAATGAAGATTGTGGACAGCAATAAATTAAGGTTCATAAAGAATTCTCACTTGAAGGAAAGCTAGATGGTACAGTGAATAGAACAATGGCTCTGGAATCAGGAGGACCTGAGTTCAAATCCAGCCTAAGACACTTGACACTTCCTAGCTGTGTGACCTTGGGCAAGTCACTTAACCCCCATTGCCTTGCCTTCCCCCCTCCAAAAAGAAAAAAAAAAGAATTCTCACTTGAAAAACTTTAAGAAATAGAGATATTTTCCATGCAGAGAATTTACTAACACAAAGACATTTTATACTAAGGTAATATATTCATTATATGTGAATTTATGAAGTCATGTGTGAACAGATATGCTTTAAGTCTTTAGTCTTTTTGCTGTAGTGATCCCTAAATACATATCTATTATTAGACTTGTTCTAACACAGAATACTACTTCCTTTTTTTTTTTTTTTAAGCAACTGGGGTTAAGTAACTTGCTCAAGGTTAAGAATACTACTTCCCAATGAAAGGATTTGGACAAAAAGGAAAATGAATAATCAACTGGTATAACTTGTAACTTTTCTAAAATTCTGCTCAGCAAATCCATAAAGTATGACTTACTGTAATGATTCTGAGAACTCCCCCTCCATCGTTCACTGTTACTTTGTGAAGATTCCTAGACACGAGGCCTTGAAGATCCTGGCTCTCCCACACAATCGTGCCTTCAAAGCTCTGTTGTGTTTTTTAAAGAAAGAATAAATCTCTAGATTAAACTTCACAAAGAAAAAAATTATTCTAAGAAGAATAACTGTGTCATGACTTTAAATAACCTAGGTTTCATCAAATTAAAAGAAAGAATAATCTTGGCAAAGATAGCACACTGTTTTCTAAAAGACCAAAATTTATCCATCCAATTGTCACTTGAAAAAAAAAACTTTAACCATCTTAAATTAAAATTTTCCGAACACATACTAGACATTTCCTTACCTTCTTAAAGAGGATGCTGAATAGTACTTCTTTTGGATGATGAAGAATCATTGTGAAAATCAGTTATCATATTTTTAAGGGATGATACCCTCTTCCCATTCTCTCCACTAAAGACTTCATATATCAGAGGAAAAAAAAAAACTGAGGCCATTTATCAAGAAGCTTCCTCATCTCCCAGCACTCAGACATCTTCTTCCCCCTCTTCCATTCCTCTCTCTGATGAAGAGCTGGCTGTTCTCTTTGATCCCCTTGATTCCAGACCCTCCCAGGCTTTTCCAGAAGACTGTTCTCACTGTCACCCTCAGTCACTTTCTAATCTTCAATCACTCCTTCCATGCTGCCTTCAAATACACCCATGTCTCCCTCCATTCTTAAACAAAATAAAAATAAAACAAATAAATCTCACTTGATCTGTACATCCCCGTGCAATCTTTCCTCTCCTTTTTGGCTAACACTTTTGAGAATGCCATATACAATAGGGGCTTTTGCCTCCTCTCCTCTCATTCTCTTTTCCCTCTGGAATCTGATTTCTGATCTTGTGATTCAACTGAAAATGCTCGCAAAGGCACCAATGACTTAAGAAGTGCCCAATCAAATCTCAGCGGTTATGCTTCCTGACCTCAGCGGTGCCTGACATTGTTAATCACCTCCCACTGGAGGCTCTCTCTGCTAGGTTTTCATGACACTTCCCTTTCTTGGTTCTACCATTCCTGTCTGATCCCTCAATTTCCTTGTCTGGTTCTTCATCCATATGTCCCAAAGCTCTGGGTTTGGTTTTTTTTTTTTGGCTTTCAGAGGCTCAATGACCACTAATGATCCTTAGAACTGTATATTTAGCCCTACTCTCTCCTCAGTTCCAGTACCACATCATCAGTTGCCTTGTGGGCATCTCAAACTCAGTTTGTCCAAAAAAAAAAAACCCAAAACTCATAACTCTTTTCTCCCAAGCTCTTCCCTCTTCTCAGGCTTCCTACTATTGTCAAAGACATCATCCTTCTGGTGATCCAGGCTTGAAACCTTGGTGTCACTCTCACTCACCCCACATATCTGATTAACTGGCTGCCAAACCTTCTCTCACGTATGCCCATTCATAGCCCCTGGCCTAGGTCAGGACTCCACCATCTCTCACTTCTATTACAATAGGTTTCCATATTGTCTCTCCTCACTCTCATCCACCCTCCAACTCAGTGGCCTAAGAGATCCTCCTAAAGTGTCAGTATGATAATTGGCTCCCAAAACTCCAGGATCAACTATGAAGTCTTCCTTTTGGTATTTAAAACTCTTCACAACTGGGCCTCTTCCTGCACCTCATTCCACTCCATACCATCTGGGATATAGCTACATTAGCCAAGTTGCTATTCCTTACAGACAACCACACTGCATTTTTAGCTCTCTGTCTACCTTAGCTATTTTCCATGCTTAGAATGCTCTCCCTTCTTCTTTCTGCCTCTTAGTTTCTCTGGTTTCCTTCAAGACCCAATTCAAATCTCATCTCTTGGGGAGGGGGGAAGTAGGAGAGGAAGATGGAATATGTGATGATTACCTACTTCCCATTCTTCCCCCACCCCACAGCTGCTAGTAGCTTCCCCTCTCACATCACTTTCCATCTACTCTGGATAAATCTTTTATGTACCTAGTCTCCCTCCATCATAACCCAAGTTCCTTGAAAGCAGAACCTGTTTGAGTTTTTGCCCTTTTTCTTTTTTTCCTAGAGCTTAGCAAAAGGCCCACTCTGACTCTATGCTTGGTCACTGACTGATGATCCCAAAGATGGTTGAGATATTATATACTCAGCCTTAAATTAAATAGCCCCAGCAGCTTTATAGCTGACAGTTCTTCTTGACCTTGTGTATATCATATTCATTGTCAACTGTCAGTTCTTACCATTTCTGACCTGTCCTTCATCTCCTTTAATAAGGCTAATAATATAGATGTCAAATATGACTAGCTTAATTCTACACATAATTCTAAATCAGTAAGCTATTGCTTAAGGGTGGTTCTAACTCTATAGTAGGTAGACTTGCTATTTTCAGGGTTCATATCAACTTTTTTTGGAGGGGAGGGGAAGAAATTAGGGGCAGGTGGACTGTCTGCTGTGTCAAAATGCAATGTATTAATAATCTTTTTAAACAGACAAGAAGAGATTACCACTATAGGGTTTTAGCTCCTCAGCAGAAACAGGGATATACATAAATAAAAAATAAATCTTTAGTTGATTCAAGCAAACCAAAACAGCCTAACTTTTTTTATGTCTTTGGTTTTTATGCTGAGGAAATATGAAATTAGACTAAGCAATAGTTTAAGTGGCACATGTTGCAGCTTTCATTTAACTCTTTGACCCCATACTGAGATTTATGCCTCAGTGAGTTACACAATGAAAACACTTCAAGAGCTCTGCTTACTTGACAAGCTGTACTGCTGACACATTACCCTGGCAGGCTATTAAGGGAACACCCCAGGAGGGAATAAAATGATGGCCCAATCATATACTTCCTTCTCTTACATGGAAGAAAAGAACCTATTTGTCTTTCAGTCATTCATACAAAATGCTCATACAACTAATCTTTTTCAGTGCTAATGAGTTTGATGAAGCAAAGCTGGAATTCATCCTTAAAATTTAGCATTATTACACTCTAGCTTCAACAAGAACATAAGAGGATTTGTAATAGGAAACTATTTTTAATAGCAATAGTATTACTTGGCATACCTAGAAAATCTACATAAGTCCATCAGACTAAGTCCTAAAAAAAATTGGGCCAAAATTTTTGTATTTTTTAGGCTCTTGGTAAGTATCTGAATAACCAAAAATGTAACCAAAAGTAACCTGCAATATCAGCAGTGAAACTGTCAGAAGCATCATCATGGATGTTGACAAGAGGAAAACAATTTTTGTGCATTGAGAAATTTTTTTCATCCCTTTTCTAAGCCTGGGGGAGGTGGGAGGGGAATTCTTTTGACAAGTGGGTAATGAAGCGATAGTTGGCTTTCTTCCTCCTTTCCTTTCTGAGGGGTTCTGTCACAAAGGGGTTGCTGTACAGATTTTCCCATCTCTGCTTATCACTGTGCAGTGAGCTGAGAAGCCAGATAACTTCAGCTGGTACAAGTACTGTTACTTCACAAATCAGCGCACAGGTCAAATGTCTAGAGCATTTGAGGAGGTATCTGGGTTAGTATGAAAGGGTCCTTGTCCTGTGTTAGGGTCCTCATATGCCAAGTCACTGTCAAGCATTTACAACCAATTATGAGAGGACTCTCACTGAACCAGAACATTGCCCCGGCTTCTCCTCTTCTTCCTTGAACAAAATGGAATCCATACACACAAGCAGCAAGTATCTTCCTCATATATTCACAGTTGCCTCATTATTTCTTTCCTGGATAAGACTAATCCTGGACACAGGAAAAACAGACCAAATTCAGCCCACAAATCTTTACTTACAGTACTTGAAAATGCAAAGATTCAAAGTCTTCTAATAATTTCACTAATATTTTGAGAAACCTCAAAAATGTGCAACTGAGTTCTATTCCTACTGCCCCTGATAAAGAAGCCTGGTAAGGAATTAGACAGCTAAGAGCTCTCTCCCTGCTCAAAAATGAATGCTGGTCCAGCAGCCTGTGATCTCAAGTTGGATCAATACATAGCAGTGCTACCCCTTCCCCTGCCCAAGTACAATACTAGTGCTTTAGCCTTCTTTTTCCACCCCCATACCTCTGGCAAAATGAACTGCTCCACTGGTTTGTACCACAGTCTGTTGACTTGTACTCCACAGCTGGGGGGACTGAAACGAGCACTAAGGAGAGCTTCCTGTGGGCAGAGTCAGGAAAAAAAAAGTGATGATAGGATCATTAAAAGTCATTTTTTATACCTTGCTAAATAAATTATATATAAAAGAACACTAAGCCCCAAATCATTGGGAATATTGATATTCTATTTGGTTTAATCAGCATTAGTTTCTATCAATCTCAGACCCCTCTCTTCTCTTCCATCTATCATCAGGTTAGGACACTGAATCTCCCTTCACTGTGCCAATGACATCATTTAGTTTTTATCCTAAAATGATAATTCATTCTAACTTAGAAAATAAAACTGTGCTCCAAAGCAGCTGGGTATGTAAAAAATTGCCAAATGGAAGCAGAACAGGGGAGTGATATCCTACATCAAGAGAAAGTGAGGCAAAAACCAAGCCAAGGGGATATAAAGATGGCTGATTTTCATTAGATTAATAGCCTATTTTCTTTGAACATTTACCCATCTGTTTTAGCTAAAAGAATGTATTTATTTACACACTTAATATTACACATCAACTTATGAGGGGAACATCTCATTAAATTTATTAAGAGAACACAAGGTTTCTAAAATTATAATATTTTTTTTAGGATTTTTTTCTGTTAAATAGCAGCTTTTACAAATGCTATGGGAACATGTTTTTGCTTCTTTAGTGAAGTAAGTGTGAACATCAGACTTACATGCAAAAAAGGTCCTATTATAACCTTGGTGGGAGGAGGTGGTGGGTCTGAATATAGTTTTGTATGGGGCTTTTGACTATGTGCCAGTATTGACTTAAGCTAGAAGTCACTTTAGAACAGAAACTGTTAACCTGTCACCAGTTATATATAACATCATATACAGTAAACAGCTAAAGGTCAAATCAATAACATGGTGAAAGCACTGTACTTATGAACTGGGCTCCCCTGCTGGTAGCACACTCATTCAGAAAAATGAGCTGCAAACCCATCTTCATCTTCTACCAAGACAATTAAGTATCTGATATTGCCAAGTCACAGCAGGTCCTAATTTCCAGATTAAGTACAATGGTATACTAAGGACTACAACTCTGTGCTACTTAAAGGATTTCCCAGATAGATGAAGTCTAACTAAAGCATAAAAGACGGAATAATGTGCTAATTGGCCATTAACTTGATTAGGCTCTTCTCATAGCAATAATACTAGATTATGGTCAAATACATCTCACCAATGGAGGAGCTCTATGAATAGAGGACGCACACCAGTGGAACCCCTATTCCAATTCCACTAGGACTGCCCCTTCATTTTATTTCTCTCACTATTTGCAAATGTAGATTTAATACTTCTGGAAAGAAATCTGAATTACAGGCTTAGCTGGAAGAAATAAAACCAGGAAAGAATAAGCCAGAGACCAAGTAATTCAATCCCTAGCTAAAAAAGAATACTTTCTACAACACATCTGATGAGTTACCAAGGATGGGGAGAGCTATACATTGCTTGAAGACCCCCCCAACAAGGAGAACTCATTCCACTTTGGGATGGCTCTGCTGGTTAGGAAGAGGTCTAAGTCTCCAGGCTCTGGGGTCAAGCAGAATAAATCTAATTCTTCAAATGACACACGCTGTGCAACAATACTCAATACTACAGTGGAAAATTTTCAAAGTAACTGAAACATATATTGATTGGATCCTCACACTGTTTGCTAAAGAGGAGAAAGTTTTAAAAAGACAGCATCTGTTTATGACAATAAATATAAGTAGTAATGAAAATATACTAAAATTGACTGAAATTTAAAATTATAATGGCAGCCACTGGCCATGGAAGAAGAATAAAATAGCTTTAAAAATCTGATTCTGCACTATTTTTCCAGAGTACAGTAAATTAGAACTAACGTGTAGTATAATAATTAGGGAATCTATCAGGATTCATTACTATTATTTTTCTTACTCTGGCATTCTTTTTGAAAACCAGGGACAATTTCACATATTCACTAATAAATGTGAATGTAATACAATTATACCACAATTCTTTACCATCCTCATTCAGATACACCTTTGGTTAAACTGTGTTCCCCCAAATATAATGAGTAGTATATAATAATCTGATATAATACATAGCATTGTACAAAATATAGTTGGTAATGATATTAGTATGTCTTTCAATACTAGAACTACAAAAAGGTTCCATTACATTAAATAAGGAAAGTAAATTCAAATTTCTGAGCCAGGCAGGGACAGACTCATTTTGTAGACATTTTCTAGGAAAAACAAATTTAATACTGACAAGATAGGAAAGAAAATAAGGGGTTGGGGAAGAGGGTTGGGAAAAACAGTCTAAAGCAGGGTAATACCTCCTGTTCTGCTTGATACACCTTGACAGTAATATTCCTCTGGAAACCCACATCAGCAGCATCATAGAAGACTCCAAGACTAGTAATAACAATTGGGTAGAGAACTCGAAAACTCACACTGACAACTTGATCCTCAGAGAACCCTGCTGCAGTTCCTTCAGGAAGACTGAATGCCTCAATTTCCTGATTTAAAACTAGGGAAGTAATAACAACTCATGTTTATGTACCATCTTACAAAGCACTTTCTTCACAACAGCCCCAAGAGGCAGGTAGCAAAAGTATAATTATTTCCATTTTACAGATGAAGAAACTATGACAAACTGAGACACAGCGTAAGAATCAAAAGAAATGAGAAACATATGCTATATGCACAAACCAAATAAAACCTTTTACCTATACCAATTTTTATTGTGGGTTGGGGGGCTAAAATTAAAGCAAGTAATTGCTTGTAAAAATAAACCAATTATTTGTTAGGTTTCTTCCTTTTCCCTCCAAAGAGCAAGAATGGAGGGCAGAGCCAAGATGGTGGAGTAAAGGCCCAGGGACTCACCTGAGCTTTCCCCCAAACCCCTCCAAATTTACCTTTTAAAAATGACTCCAAATAGCAAGAACAAAGACAAAGCTTCAAAAATATGGATTTTAGGAAAATCAGGTATATCTGAATTTTGTTTGACAAGTTTGATGACTATTAATAGAGACTTAAATGCAGCATATGTAAAATGTAGAAAAGTTTCAATTCCTCCCCTAAACTGGTGATGTCAAAGTAAAATAGAAAAGGGGCCACTAAACCAGATCCCTGCAGGCTGCATACTGACTTAGAAAAGCACATATTATCTATGTTATATAGTATTGTTTTTTATTTTGTTAAATGTTTCCCAATTAGATTTTAATTTGGTTTAAGTTATGTGCCTGACACCTCTACCCCAGGTTAGAGCTGATCATCATTCACTGAAGCTTTATAATAAATAAAATAAATGTGTATCTTTAGAAAGTGGATTTGAAATTTCCCTAAATGGTATTTCAAAATACCACAAAGATGAAATAACTTCCTCCTCCCCAACCCCAGCCAAGAACTGCTCAAAACTTTTCATTCTGAGGATGGAGGTTTATTGAAGGTTAAAAGGAATGTTTTCAAAGCACATTTAAGCTCTTTATTGCACCATGCTGTAGATTTCTATTTGTGGTTTTAATTTTACTTGTCTGTGTTATGGCAGCTTAAGCTCAAGGATTCTCGAGAAAGTCAGAAACACACACACTACACAAAACTGATTATGTAATTAATTCAAAATATTTCTAGAGAATGTGATTTGGATGAACAATATGGTAAAAACGGCTTTGCAAGGAGTTCAAAACTCAGTAATGTAGTATTTATCTTTCTTTTCTGGTAGATATATAAGGAACATTTGCATATACTTGAAACATCAAAGTTCAATCTTCTGATAACATAAAAGAAAAAGTATGTCCTTCTGAAATTCTACACATGCCAAGAGACTGCCATCTGAATCCCAATGTATCAGGGGGTTTGCTAGGAGGCAGGGGAGAGAAGTTTAATTTCGACAAGAATGATTTCATACTGCTAAACTCAGCAACTCTCAATAATCTAAGTATTGTGATTGACAGTCACTTTAGGGTTAAAAAGAGAGAAAAGCAGAGTGGATTAACAAAATTATGATAACTATGAACACTAATATAAGTATGGAACTCACTGGGATTAGTGATGTTCAACAGTTTGCAGGAATAGCGGTCTTCTCGATCTTCCACAGGCACATTACAACCACGAGCACCTATTATGAACTTCACAAGCACACTGAGAGATTTGTTGGCATTAACATCAATTAATAATATTCCATCTTGAATATGCAACTTCCTCCTATGCCCATTTCAAAATCTGTTCTTTTTTTGTCATAAGTACTCATTAAAATTAACTTTCTAGCTTCATCTCATGATGAAGGAAAAGAACCAAACAAAATATACTAAATAAAATAGAGGCTCATTTCTAACCTTATTCTACTACTGAAAGTCATAGATCCTGCCTCTGGCCACCACTAAAAGCCTTCACCCACAGAGCAAAGCTAGTCAACTCCGGGATTATGACTATTTATCCTTCTATTATTGGGGCTAGAGTGTAATTTTAAAAAGGAGGTCTACAAAAATGTGTTGTCTAAGCATGACTCTCTAATATGAAATATAAGATTTTTGAAGTTCAGACATATTTTGTAAAAACACATATAGACTTTTTTTTGCTGATGGCCAATCAAGACAATCTTTCTTTAACAACCTGTTTTTGAGATGTGAGTATAAATATAAATCATTAATGATTTTTAAAGTTTCTGTTGTAGACATTAGTCCCAGATGGCTTTTAGTCACTTTATATATACTTTCTTAAACAAAACTATAAAGCTAATAGATGTAACTGTAGGAAGAAATTTTTACCTAGGGTTATAAGGATATCCAATCAAATTTCAAAAACAAGCCACTAAGATTATTAAAATTAAAGCAAGATGAAGCAAATTGATAAAAGATAAAATGTATTTCAATTAAGAAAACTTTCCAATAATTATAAAAATTCATTCATACATGATTAGAAGGATAACAGTCCTACTATTACTTTGAGATCAAGACATGAAAGAACTTTTAGTAAATGCTTTCAAAAGAATGAAAACAGTTGGAAATATAAAGACTTGATCTGTATTTCTTAGAGCTAAATGTTGGTGACCATAAATTTCACTTTGTGTAATTTGGCTCTTAAGCTACCCAGTCCCAAATAGCTCTGGTTGAAAGCTTCTGGTGCCAGAAAGGCACATCAAATGAGCATGTTCTCACTGCTATAAACCTCTCCTTATATGGATATCCCTTCCACTGATCCTCACTATCATCTTGAGACTGACTAGTCAGCTGACAAGAGAAAAGGGCACTGAGTTTTTGCTGGCCTGTATGTGTTCTATCTAAAAGCCAATGGATATGGCATTTTACCAAAACTACACTGCAAGTAATAAGACTAAGAAGAGAGTTCACATCACAAATATTGCCTCATATAGGACTTACAATTTTCCACAAAACTTCACTTCATATGTACCTTGATTTTAGAAAATGGTTAATTTTGTGGAGTTAATGAGAAAAAGTTTATGGCATAGCTACATATACAATGTGTAAAATATCTCTCATTCTAAGGCTTCAGTATATGATATACTATTTTAAAATTAAAACACTGGTATTTAAAATAAAAACATTCAAACAATACTCTTTTCCCACGATATCATGATTAAAGGTAATTTGGTTAAATTCATTTCTTGGGCATAACTGCAGCTAGACATAATAAATTCTCTACAGTCTAATTTTCCAAACAAATGCTCAGGATAACTGTTTCCTACTCTATGTTTCTATATATCCAGCAAGGCACTAAAAGATGAAACAACTTACCGTTGACTTAATTCTGGATGTTGTTTCAAGTGCTTCAACCAAGTGTTCCTGATCACACTTCGTAGTTCATGATTATTCCGAGCTGATAGCACACCAACTACTACATCATAATGTCTTGATTTCCACTGAGGAAATAAAGTCAGTTGATCTGGAAGTAAGTGAAAATGATTCAGTCACATCCTATGCATCAAAAATAACCACAGTACCAAAAACTGTATTTTAAATATTTTATTTTTTCGAATATTTTCAAATATCTTAAAAATTTTAACATTTTAAATATTTTAAATTTTTTTACTTCAATATTTTACATTATTTAAACCAAGAATCAGTTTAGGGAAGCAAATCAATCATCATTCTACTCCCTGGATAGACAAAACCTAAATATATTCTGCTTGAAAAGGTCAGCATCTCTCAATAACTCTGTAACCCTTTAAGGTTAAATAATTTTAGGGTCAACAAATTCCTTATCTATCAACCCAAAAGTGTGGGAAAGAAAAATCAGCCCTTTTGGTGAAAGGAACCACCTATGGTCTTGGAGAAAAGAGCTTCACTTTACAGTTTATGGATCAGTAAAAGATAGGATTCCATTCACCTTAAGTTTAAAATGTGTTTAGAGAAGACCTAAAAGGAATGAGAGAAAAACATGTTAAAAGTGGGGTTATTCACTATCTTCTCTTCTACTGACCAGTTTTACAAACTTTAGCACAAAGTACACAAAAACTCAAACAGGCAGGGCTCTACTCATCACCCTTACCTGGTCCCTCAGTAAGAAGCAGGGAACTTCAGAGGAGACATTTCCCAAAGGTTCTATCCAACTCTGGCATAGATCAATGACAAAGCCTCTCTGGGTTTAGTGAAGCCACATGATAGCATGATAGCAATGAGCTCATAATAGCAATCTATCTCCCATTGCACTGGCTCCAGTCACGGCCTTTTGAATGGACACTTCTACCCTTTCACTCTGCCAACGCACCATCACCTAGCATGTCCCCCCACATGGAATATTCCTTTTCAAACCAGCTTGTGTGCACTTTTCAAAACAGCCTCTCCCATAATGCTAATTTTTTTTTTGACCAACATTCTTTCAACCACTTTTGCTTTTACAGAAACTTGGTTATGCCAAAGAAACCCTATCCCTTGCAAACTTCTCCACCTGTGAAGACCTCTCCCATTTCATGGCTCCACTCACTAGGCCAGAATGGGTGGGGCATACTCCTTGTTCCTCACTGTTCCTTCCTAACGACGCCTCTATCAACATTCCACTTTTACTCTTAAGAGAGTTATTTGCGCTGTTCCTCTCCCCACCATCACTGCTATCATTTACTGTATTCCAATACATTCTTCTATCTTTTTTTTTCCCCAATGAATTTAGCATCTAGCTCATAAACTATTTTTTCCATCCTATCCCTTGCGATTATCCTCAAGGATTTCCAATTTCAAGTTGATAATACTTTAGCAATCTGATCTTTCAATTTCTCAACCTCAACTCCAACCTCCTTCTGTATTTCACTTGAGCCACAAACAGAAACATCTTAGCCCTTACCTGCTCACAGAACTAGCCCACCTTCAAGATTCAGAACTTTGAAATTTCATTAACTGACCACAACCACTTATCTTTCTCTTTCCCTATAACCCCAATCTGCACCACACACTGAGTTTAAGATGCCTTGGGGGTCATCTAATTTGAAATGTCCAGTAAGCACTTGGTGATGTAGGTCCTTATTACTGACTTAATAAATTCAACAACCACTTATTAAGTACTTAATATGTTTTGGGCACTCTGTTTTGCAATGGAGACACAAAGACAAAAACAAAACAGTCCTGCACTCAAGAATTTTACATTCTATGAGGGATACATGGATAGATATAAGTAAATACAAAATAATTTTAAGAAGGAAAGAACATTAACTATTGGGGAGGAGGATTAAGAGGAAGGGCTTTGTATAGAAAGTGGTACTTGAACCATCCCCTTAAGGAGGATAGGGAGCTTAAGAGGCAGAGGTGAAGGGACAGTGCTTTTCAGACAAATGGGACAAAGGAACTGGAGTAGGATGTGGAGTGACATATTTGGGGAAGAACTGGTAGGCCAGTTTCATAGCAAATACATGAAGCGAAACACTGATCTAGTCCCACCAAAGAGGGTTCTTAATCTTTCTTATTTCACAAGACAATTTTGGAAGTGTGGCAAGTCCTGCTCAGAATGTTTTTAAATGCATAAGATAAAATACACAGAATTATAAAGGAAACCAATTTTATTGAAATAACATTCTATAATTTTTTTTAAAGTTAATAGGTCCTGCATTAAGAAGTCTTGTATTAATAGGTTTGTCTCCTAATGTTATTATTAAGACTTTTCTATACCAAAATATTTATAGTTGCTTTACATATAATAATAGAAAACCCAGCAAAAACATTTATGTCTAAAAACTGGGAAATGAATAAACTGTTATCAGCACAATGACTTATCACTGTATTGTACTTCAAGGATCTGTGATTTTCATTAGCATGGGCATTCCTTTTACTGATCCAGACTGAAACCCCCCACACAGCATACATATGGCAGTTTCCATAGCTAGCCTGGTAAAGAGCCTTTCTGTACTTAAGTTGGTCTTTAAACAATGGAAATAGATTGCAGTCTGTTCCTGGGCCTATACTTGAAACCTTAGCTTTGATAACTCAAGGTCACTTATACCATCATGAGGCACTGGAATAGGACTTCATGTAAAACAGACTGCAAAAAATTATAAATATAAAAAAGAAAAAGAAAATAGCAGAGGGTGGAGCCAAGATGCACAGAAGCAGGAAAACTCTGTGGCTCCCCCCATAACCACCTCAGATACCTATAAAATATGACTCTAAACAAATTCTAGAGCTGCAGAACCCACAAAGTGACAGAAACAAATCTGCTGAAGGCAGCCTGGCAGGCAACAGAAATGGTCTATTGCAGTGCGCTGGAAGCAGGCCTGGGAGCCAAGCCCAGGCCCATGTGAGCCCTTGGTTTAGCCTCAAGGCAGCCCCAACCAGCCACAGATGGAGGGATTTAGGGAGAGTGGATCACCAGCAGCTGTGGTGGTTTCCAGAATTATCAGCCCATAAATGCCAAAGACAAACTCTATTGGAACTGGGGGGGATGGAGGTGTGGTACACCTTTGCCCCCAGAGTGAGAAGTGGCGGAGGCGCAGCAGCTGTGTAGCTGCCTCCACGGGCTGCTTCAGATCTCCTGGCCTGCAGATCACAGGGGGGACCAAGCGACTATTCAGAGGGTAATTGCTCTTGCTTTACCCAGCCTGGATCAGGATTGTGGTTTTGGGTGGTGGTCCTGAGGTGTGTGACCAGTGAGCCAGAGCATGCAGGGTCTGTAGAGATGGCACCCTCCTAATAGCTTCGGCAGCTGTGATAACCCCAGCGATTTGGGACAAAGCTCTACCCTCTGGAAGCAGAGTTCTACTGTGGCAAAGAGCTCAAAAGTCAAGCAACTGTGTGGCAACATGAGCAAGCAAAGGAAGCAAAGCAAGCACAGCAGTCAAACTGTAGATTCCCTTTTTGGGGACAAAAAGAATCAAAGCATGAATCAGAAGGAAGACAACGAAGTCAGAACTCCTGCACCAAAAGCTTCCAAGAAAAACACGAACTGGCCATGGAGGAGCTCAAGAAGAATTTTGAAAATCAAGTAAGAGAAGTGGAGGAAAAATTGGGAAGAGAAATGAAAATGATACAAGAAAATCATGAAAAGAGTCATCAACTTGACTGAAGAAAATAACACCTTAAAAAATAGACTAACTCAAATGGCAAAAGAGGTCCAAATAGCCAGTGAGGAGAAGAATATCTTAAAAAGACGAATTTGCCAGATGGAAAAAGAATCTCAAAAGCTCAATGAGGAGAATAATTCCTTCAGAATTAGATTGGAGCAAATGGAAGCTAATGGCTTTATGAGAAATCAAGATACTATTAAACAGATCCAAACAAATGAAAAAACAGATGGCAATATGTAATATCTCAATGGAAAAACTACTGGCCTGGAAAATAGATCCAAGAGAGATAATTTAAAAATTATTGGACTACCTGAAAGCCATGATCAAAAAAAGAACCTAGAAGTCATCCTTCAAGAGATTCTCAAGGAAAACTGCCCTGATACTTTAGAACCACAGGGCAAAATAGAAATGGAAAGAATTCACTGATCACCTCTTGAAAAAGATCCCAAAAAGAAAACTCCTAGGAATATTATAGCCAGGTTCTGGAGTAAAAACTGAGTAAACCAGAGTTGAATAGAAAATTTGACATTCAAATACAAGAAGGAAGAGAAGCATGAGAAAGTAAACAGGGAAAAGAAATCACAAGGAACTTATCAAAATTGAACTATTTACATGCCTACGTGGAAAAACGATAATTGTAACTCATAAGACTTTTCTCAGCATGAGGAGAGTAAAAGGGAATGTAAATGTATATATATGTATACACACATATATGTCTATATGAGGATATATGTGCATATGAATACATATGTGAGTGTATATATATGTGTACAGGTATACATAGACATAGGGCACAGGATGAACTGAATAGGAAGAAATGATATTTAAAAGGTGAAATTGAGAGGTGAGAGAGGAATATAATGAGAGGAGATGGGGAGAGACAGAATAGGATAAATTATCTCATACAGAAGAGGCAAAGGATAACTGTTACAATGGAGGGGAAGAACAGGAAGGTAAAAGGGGATGGGTCAACCTTACTCTCATTGAATTTGGCTTATGGAGGGAATGACATACACACTAAATTGGGTATCTTGCCCCACAGGAGAGTAGGGGGAAAGGGGATGAGAGGGGAAGATGATGGAGGGAATGGGATGAGAGGGGGGATTATAGAGGGGAGGGCAGGTTTTGGGGAGGGTAGTTAGAAGCACACACTTTTGAAAAGGCACAGGGTCAAAGTAGAGAATAGAAAAAGTGGGGGGGGCAGGATAGGATGGAGGGAAATATAGTCAGTCTTTCACAAGATATCCACTAGGGAAATGTTTTGGATAACCACACATGTACAACCTATATTGAATTGCTTATCTTCCCAGTAAGGGTGGGTGACGAGGGAGGAAGGGAAAGAATCTGGAATTCAAAGTTTTAAAATCAAATGTTTAAAAAAAAAAAAGCAATGGGATGTGGTCACAGATGGATAAGAAACCAGAGCATCAGAGCAAAAAGTTGGTATTATTGTTGATGTCTTTTTAAAATCAAAATGTAAATAAACTTGAATTTTATTTAATAGGTTTTTTCTATTTTTGCATTTGTTGAAATTGTCATTGATACTTATTTTAGCAAATAAAAGCAACAGGAAAGGGTTTTTTTTTTTAAAAGGAAAGCAATTTTACCCTAGTTTGATTATCAACTTTGTTTCATGAGTTGTAATGTCCAGTGATGCTAATAAAGCCTGGTCAATAGAACATTTGAAGTAGCTAGATAGCTCAGTGGATAGTGTGCTAGGCCTGTCATCAGGAAGACCTGAGTTCAAATTTGACCTTAAACATTCACTAGTTGTATGACCCCGGGCAAGTCACTAAACTTATATTGGCATGAATCCACTGGGAAAGAAATGGCAAACCACTCCAGTGTCTCTGTCAAGAAAACCTCATGAACTGTATTGGCGTGCTATGATCCACTGGGTCATGAAGAGTCAAGTCGTAACTTTTAACAACTGAACAACAAAATAAAACATTCACAGTGGCAGCATAGACTACAAAATCAAACCAAAGTCTTCAGGACACAGAAGACTCAACCCAAATGTGAAATGCCTATTAAAGAAATGAACTGGAAAATATTATAGTAGCATGGCAGCCAAAATTGTCTAGAGGTAGTGAGGTAAAGCCAGTCAAAGTGAAGACTGTCATCCTATCAGTAACTTAGGAGGGCTGGGACTAATTCTCAAGGCTAACCAAGTTTTTCCAGACAGATAACTAAAAATTCCCACCTTCTTAAAGAGAGAAAGTCAAGACAGGTAGTGGACTAGAGAGACTTAAATCAAAGAGGTCAAAACATTACAACATACTCTAAAACCTTCCTTCCTTGTACTCCCTTTCACATTTCAGTGGGCAGAGAAGTTATAGGGAGCTTATTTAGCATCCCACCCTGGTTTCTTTACTCTGCCTACATTTCTATATAGGCTACAGCTAGCTATTAGCATCCCATTTTGAGCAGATTAGGTAGAGATAAGGTGAAACAGGTAGAAACTAGATTAACACATCACCCTACATATTCAAGAGATAAATGTTAAAAGCTATACTCTAGAGGGGCATCCAACATAAAGGTCCTTTCTTTCCCCCAGATTAAAATATAATTGGGAAATATTTAACAAAATAAGCAAAAATACAATAGAATGGTTTTCTAAGTCACTATGTAGTCTATAGGGATCCTTATATACAGTTTAGTTGCCCCTCTTCTATTTGAATTTGACACCACTGCTCTATATTCTTTCACTTGGAAACTTCACCAGCTCCCATGAAGATTACTCCCATATCTATACATCTAGTCATTTGAACCTCCAAATGCCTCCTGGAAATTTCAAACTGAATGTCCCATACCCATCTCAAAACCAATTTCCACAAAACAGAACCTTTTCTACAAAACCCACCTCTATTAGGAGCTCTCTAATTCCTTCCAGTAATCCAGGTTTACTACCTGAGCATTATCTTTGAATCTTCACTCTCACCCCACATATTCAATCAGTTGCCAAATTTTCTCATTTCTACCTCTACTTATTTCCTTTCCTATCTCCTTTCTAGTGACATGACCACCTCCCCCTGATCAAGCCCTCATCGTTTCTTGCCTGGACTACTATAACATCCTCCTCTATTAGAATATGTCCTTCTTTAGGGTGAGTACTACTTTATTTTTGTCTTTTTATCTCCAATAACTAGCAAAGTGCTTGGGACATATTAGATACTTAATATATTTTTGGTGATCAATTGATTAAACTCACTGGAACCACATAATGAGATAGGAGAGATAAGATGCTCTATAGCAAAGGTTCCCAAATTTATTTGGCCTACTGCCCCCTTTAAAAAAAAAATTACTCAGCCCCATCCTGTAAATCTACTTCAATGGGCTTTTTTTGTTTTTGAAATTTGCGTCACTTAAAAAAACCCCAACTTTAAAAAAAAAGATACATCTTTAATTTACTGTAAATTTGTCGTTTTTTTCCTGCCCTGAAATTTTGATGATGTAATATTGCATCATATAACCATATAGTATTGTAAACAAGTCATTACATGCACACATTCCTGCCAATGCATGCTGGATTTTCTATGACATGCTCTCCTGTCAATACTTGTTCAAGATCTGTTGGTAGACTTGCACTGATGGGTTATAACTTGTATTTTGCATGTTTATTTGGAAAATAACGTAGTCACTATGACTGACTCTGTTACACAACAGATGAAACATGCACAGTTCTTCAAAATTTTCTCTTTTCTTTCCTTAAGCTTCCACCTCCCCCTCATTTTTATTCAGTACCCGCCCCTTCCCCCCAATTGAACCAAAGGCTACTGCTGCCTATCCTGGATCGTTCCAGCAGTTATCACCCACTTTGGGAACCTGTGATCTATAGGCTTCATTATTTTGGCAAACCATTATTTTCTTGTACCTCAGTTTCTTCCTCAGAATGAAAATATACATTTCATTCACTGAAATAGGTATTGACACTCTAATAACATAATGCTTAAAAAATCTGAATGCTGTCACTGCAGTAAAATTTAAAACACTTTACACACTGGTCTTCAGGATCGTAGAGAGGGATATAAAGGAAAGATATTCTCTGAAGAGTGCATCATTGAAGGTCATATATGTTGTCAGACACTGTGAGTTTAGCATAGCTGATTGTCAGAAAGGTTTCCGGGTGGGCAGAATATATGGAATCTTGAATGTTGTATTAAAAAGGCATCAACATATATTAAAAAAAAAACTGAAGCATCTTACTGGACTTGAGTCGAGTCCAGGCTCTTTCCACCTACTTACAAACTATGTGACATTTGGCAATCTGAGTCTGTTTCCTCTTCTATTTGATAGATATGATAAGACATTATTAATACTTCACTTGGGGAGGGGGCTGCTGTCAACAATCAACCAGTCAATAAGCATTTATTAGTCACCTATCATTTACCAGGTACAGGGTATATAAAGACAAAAGTTACACTGTTCCTGCCCTGAAGGACCTCGTATTCTATAAAGAAGGCAGACACAGTCATTTTGGGAGGCCAGCCACAAGTAGTAATCAGGAAAGGCTTATTGTCCAAGAGGGTCTATAAGCAAAGTCTTAAGGGAAAGAAGGGATGCTAGAAGGTAGAAGTAAGAAAGGTATCTATTGGGTATGGGGGACAGCCAGTACACTTAAGGCTCAGAGATGGCAGCAGGAGTCTTGTGAAAAATCAAAAGAAGGCTAATTTGGCTGCAGGCGGAAAGTAGGGAGTAATGTGTAATAAGGCTGGAAAGTTATGGTAAGGCTGGATAATGGAGGGCATTAAATGACACAACAGAAGTTACACAATCCTAGAGGCAATAGGGGACAACTGGAATTTACTGAGTAGGGGAGTGGCATGATCAATAGGAAAATCTTTATGGCAGCAATGTGGAGGGATTTGAGCAAAGTATTTTGGTAACTAAAGCATTTTATAAACATGAAGACGACCTTGGTTCAGTTCTGTCTCAGACATTAATAACTGGGAAATTTTGGGCAAATCTCTGGCTCTCAGTTTCCTCATCTGTTAAATATAGTAGCTATCTCACTGACTTCTCAAGTTCTTTCCAATTTTACCTCTATGATCCTTTAACAATCCTAACCATGAACATGAATGGGATGAACGCATTCATAAAAAAGAAGACAGTACAATGGAGCAGAAAGCAGAATCTAACAAGGTATTTCTTGTAAGAAACATGACTCAAAATTAAGGGCACACAATTAAATTAAGGGATCCTAGGATAAAATCTACTATGCTTTGGATGAACTTTAACTCTATGATCCTATTAAAAAAAAGCACCTTTTTAAAGTACTTACTCTATACAAAGCACTATGGTCAGAACTGGAGATACAAACAGAAACACAAGACAGTTCTGGCTCTCAGAGCTCATATTCTAACAGGGAGACACACATAAAGAAGGTTTCAGCTGCAAGTAAGATAGAAAGGCCAAGTAGCAGAGCAGATGGTAATGTCCTGATTTTCATTAGAGACTTCTAACAAGAAAATCCACAATTGTAGAGATCAATTAATTAGACAAGTTCTACTTTAATCACAAAGTCACTGAATATGCTGAATTTTCAAAATTGTGCTATATTTGAATAAAAAATAACATAAATGTCATAAAGACAGTAATACTCAAAAATAAAATAAAATAAACATTTATTGGCAACAACTACATATAAGACACTATGTTCCAGAGACTGTGCAAAGACTATGATAAGAAATCTTTCAAATTTGTCTCCACACCTAAAAATAAAACATCAAACTTAAGTGAAAAAACCCACAAGGTTTTGCAGCCATCTAAAACATGGAAACAACTCCAAAAATGTAGATACTAATATAACCGTTGTAACTCTTATGTACTTTCTGTCCACAATGCATATTATTTCAGCTTTGTTCTTTATCACTTTTTCCCATTAATTTATTGCAAAAATGGCAGAAAATTAAAAATAGGAAATAGTATGTCATTATCTTATTTATGCTGCAGTAGTTGTATCTGAGAAGGCAAACTCAGACAAAATATTCTCTTGGCAATAAGCAGTCTCCATGAGACTGTCTTTCTTACAGAAAACAGATTTGTAAAAATTAATATAACATTACAGGGAAAGAACAGTAGCAGACCTACCACTGGTCCTTCATGCCCAGAATGCTCTCCCTCCTAAATGCCACCTAAGAAGTCAGCTTCCTTCAAATCCCATCTTCTTTTTCACAGATAAAGAAACAAGCCCATAAAGACAAAGTGACTTACACAGGGACCACACAGCTAAGTGTCTAAGGCAGGTCTTCTTGAGTCCTGGTCCTGACTCCAGCCTGTCCTCTTAACCTACTCCCTCAGTTACCTAGTTGTTTAACCCAACAGGAGGTGTTCCAGCTCTCCAAAATTCTCAGGCTTGGTGGACTTGCATAAGCCCTTCCTGTAACCAAATCTACTCCTCCTTTACAGGACTATAACAGCTGCCTTTAAATAGCTTTATATTTATTACATATACGGAAAAGGGTGAAACATTTGTTTTATGTTGTACCAAGAGGGCACACCACAGACCAAAGATTGATTAAAGGGCAGTAGATTTACCTAAAAACAAAACAGTTTTTCATAATTAAAGTCATCCTTCCATGGGTTTCCTTAAGAATCAATGGAGGAGGGGCCGCTAGGTGGCGCAGTTAGAGCACTGGCCCTGGAGTCAGGTTGACCTGAGTTCAAATGTGATCTCAGACACTTGACACACTAGCCATGTGACTTTGAGCAAGTCACTTAACCCCCAACTGCCCTCCCCCCCCAAAAAATAGTCAATGGAGGAATTGTTATTGTTGTTGATCTTACACACAAAGGCAGAATCACCATTTTTCAGATTCTGTGGAAGAAACTCCAATATTGGGTGGGATTCTGAATTAAATTACTTTTCACTATCCTTCAAACACAAAGGTTCTACAACTCTATTATACTGGGCTACATTAGTACTTGAGGACATCATTGGATTGTATATAAAACAATCATTTTTAGGGTTATGACGCTCCTATGTTAATTAACAGCCTCTGAGCAGTTAAGCTGGCACAGTGGGTAGAGTGCTGGACCTGGGGTCGGGATCTGAGTTCAAATGTAGCCTCAGACATTAACTAGCTGTGTGATCCCATGCGAGTTACTTAACCCTGTTTGCCTTAATCCACTGGAGAAGGAAAGGGCAAACCACTCTAGGATCTTTGCCAAGAAAACCCCATGGGAAGTATTGGTATGTTATGGTCCACGAAGAACTGGACCTGACTGAACACCACCACCACCAACAACTAAATAATGAGTATAAAGTTAACTTATTCTTCTTTATGTCATACCAAGCATTTAATAAGGTCATACATACCAGCAGGGTATTCCATAAATACCTGATGACTAACAACATAAGTACATCATGCCATTAAAAAAAAACCCACAAAAGAAACCAAGCACAAACCCAGCAGAACACACAGGGCATTACTGACACTTAAGTGTGATAGATAACTGCTCATCCCAATTAAGAGAAACCTAAAAATCTTTTTTTCAATGGAACTTAAAAGAATTGCAACACTAGACAAATCACCAAATCCCATCTGAACAGGACTTAATTGTAAGGGGAACACAATGAAGTCTTTCCAACCTGCTTGTACTGCTTCTTTCAGGGAAATCTAATCAGAACAATAACCAAGATGTTAACCTATAAAGGACTAAGAAGTGCCACTAAGAAATCAGAACAGTTAAGGATTCCTTAACTATTCTTGTCTTATAAACTTTTGGTTACCAGAAAATTCTACTTTTTAGGGGATAACGGGTAATTTCCCAGGAGAGTTAAACATAAAATAACACAACTTCCCTCTAACCGCTCTAAATGAATTCTTCTACAATCACAACTTTCTTCCTAGATCGTGGCTTTCTTCTTAAAATGTTTTGTTTTAAAAAAACAGAAGTCTGAATATTGTTTTCCAGTTCCAAAGACCTTGTGCTTAAGAGCAACTCTATTTCAAAAGAACCAATTCACTAAAAAATGGATATGGTCAAATAAAAAAGAACCTGCCTATTTTCATTTATGCTCCATTTGATGAAACCTGAAAACTAAATTTAAACAGAAGAACTTCCACTAGAATCATGCCTATTTCAGGTTTGGATCTGTTTCAACTCTCTCAAGGACGCCCCCCCCCCCCAAATTACAATATTTAAGCAGTTATTCTTCACACAAACAGTAGGATTTTTTTTTAAGGAAGGGTGCAATGGGGCCCCAACAATCCTATGTAAATAAACCTCGAGCTTAGGGAGAAGCGGGGTCTAGAACAGGCCAAAGTAGAGGGCTGGCCACGGGCAACACTGACGAGGCCAGCCTGGACACAGGGGAAGGAGGGAGAGCAGAGAGAGAGGAGAGGAGGAAAGGAGGAAAGGGGAGAGGGGGAGGGGGGAGAGGGGGAGAGAGAGAGAGGGGGAGAGAGAGAGAGAGAGAGAGAGAGAGAGAGAGAGAGAGAGAGAGAGAGAGAGAGAGAGAGAGTGTTTGTGTGTGTAAAAGGCTGGAAGAAAAGGGAGCAGAGATCACTCAAGCCTTCGAGGTTTTCTGTATGGAGAATAAAAAAAATATACGTGCGAGCTTTGGCGAGTACGTAGCTTTTACTCTAGTAAGAGATGACAGCCCCGTGCAAGCTTTAAAGCGATAAAGAAAGGCAAGCCATCATCTTCGCTACTGTTTCGCGATCTCCCTTACTCCTGCAAATCTGGGTGGCAATGCGAGGAGGGCAGCAGCCACTCAGAAGAGGGGGAGGGGGCAGGAGAGGCGCGGAACCTGACCCTCCCCCTCCTCCAACCCCCACCCCCACCCCCGCCCTGCAGCCCGCACCTGCTGCGCCCCTCCCCCCCGCCCCACCTCACCTTTCCCGAGGCTCACCTGCAGGGCCAGCCCCGGAGGAGGAGGCGCAGGCGGGCGGCGGGGAACGCAGCCGCAGCCAGAGGTGCAGCGCGGCCCCGAGCAGACACGGGAACAGCAGCACCAGCCAGTTTCGCATTGGCCGCCCCCGCCCGCTCCACCTCGCGCCCCCGCCGCGCGCCGGGCTCCCCGGCGTCCCGGGGTCGGAGGAAGGCTGGGGAGACGGCGAAAGACAGAGGAGCAGGTGGGGAGGGGGTTACCCCGCGCGACCACCCCTCCCAAGACAGCGCGCGCCCGTGCACCCGCCCGCTGACCCCCGTGTGCGTGGACAGGATCCTCCTAGACTCTTGGGGAAGATTTCCCAGACCCCCGGCGGAGGCGGCGGCAACGGCACTTCAGCTACATGAGGCCCCACCCCTTCGGCTCAGCTTCCTCCGTAGCTCCTCCCACCTTTTTCTCTCACTCTCTCCGCCCCTTTTCCTACAGGCCCCTCCTACTCTGGGCAGACGGCCGGGAGCTGAAGTTCCACCTCAAGCCCAGGCAGGGGGCGCGCCCTTACCCAATGAAGCCTTAGAACTACAATTCCCAAACGCCCTTTTTCCTTCCCGCTACCGGCCCTTCGAGGCGCACGGGAGCGGAGCCGATCGGCTTTCAGAAATGTGCGCGACGCTCGCGAAAGCTGTTGTCGCCTAACGGACTTGGGGGAGGGAAGGAACTTTGGGGCTCTGCGGCTGCGCGCCGCAGGGGGCGCCATGCGTGACTGGGGGTGGGGGGCTGATGCGGTTGCCCGGGGCGTTGTGGGGTTGAGCGAAAATTCCACCGGCTGGGATAAGTGAAGGGGCTGTGAGGGCACTCAATGCCCAGAATCCACCGCGCGGGTGGAACCGGAGCCTGCGGCCCCGGGGGCTGATGGAAAAAGCCGTCGGAGGAGTTGCGGGCCACTCGTTGGGGAGTTAGTCTCTAGGGTGAGTCCTTCGAGAGATGTCTTCCTTTTGACCCGGAAGAAGATAATACAGTTGCAAGTTCTGCTTGGGTCCTTACGTTTGACTGCCGCGTGTGTCGGCTTAGGTTTCTAAAGACGTGGGACCCCTCCCGGAGCGGGACGGAGTGGTGGAACTAGCTTATTAATGCACATGTTATCTTCCATAAGGCAGGATTCAAACTCAAGTCTTCCGGATTCCAAGTCTTAATACTCTTATCGACTGTGCCTTCCTTGAGAGCAAGAACAGTTTTATTTTTTGTCTTTGTGTTCCCAGAAGCTAACAGGTGCTTGCACATAGCAGGGACTTAATAAATGCTTTCTGGTTGCTTGATCTCACCATCACCCATAACTGCCTGTTCCATGATCATGAATTCTGAAATGTCTGTCTGTGATAAAAAAAAAAAAGTTTACTGGACTTTACATCTTTACCTCAATCCTAGACTTATTCATCTCCATTGACCTTCACCATGATTTCCAAGTCCTCCACATCTTCCTCTTTTTTCCATCCCTAAATAATGTTCTGGCCTTAATTTCTTTACTTCACTGCCTTACCTCTATAGTTTAACAATTCAAGTACATATATTGACCTCCACCCACCCAAATGCAATTCTCCAAAATCTTTTGCTCTCTTTTCATATTGCTGCTTATAACCTAGCAATCCTCAAACCTCAGTTATCCCTATTAATTTACCTTTGCTCCTGTGCTATTGAAACCCTTTTGAAGAAGTCACATAATCATGCTGATACCCAAATGGTGGTCATCTATCTCAATGGGGAGGGCAATTGGGGTTAAGTAGACAGTTTTCTAAGGTTACAAACTCAAAAAAATCCTTCACTTGATTTTGCCATCCCTTCAAATTATCGTTTCACTGCTGAATTCCTAGAAAGAATTGTAAGGGCAGCTAGTTGGCACAGTAGACAGAAAACTAGACTTGAAGTTAGAAAAACCAGAGTTCAGTTTTGATCTCAGACACTTATAGGTTGTATGGCCCTAAATGAGGCACTTAACTGCTGTCTGCGTCAGTTTCCTTAACTATAAAACAGGTATAATAGTACTTCCAAGAGTTGTAAGGATCCAATGAAATAATATTTGTGAAGTGCTTTGCAAACCTTAAAGTGCCATAAAATGCTAGCTAGCTATCATTGCATCCACTACCTAATTTCTTTACAACTTACTCATTTCTCAACCCCTTGCAATCTGGCTTCTGACCCTATCATTCCTAAAACCACTGTCTCCAAAGTTACCAGTTATCTCTTGAATGCTAGTTTTGATGTGCTTTTTCTTAGTTCTCTGTGTACTTCAGAGAAGGGCCCAGGCCATCCATGTTTACTCCTTCATTCCTCTCTGGGCTCTGCTACTGAATCTGCAGAATTCTTTCTTCAGCATGTCCCATCAGCCTCTTACCCTGGAAGATATCACTAGTCCTGTGGCTTCTTCCTCTCATTGGTCATTTCCTCCTGGAACTCCCACTTGAAGGAAGGACTCCTCATTCTCCAGACTCTGCCCCTCACTCTCTAGACTTCTTTCTCGAGTGTGCCTCCCCACCATTTTCAGCTGCTTCACTTTAAGTGTTATCTCCCCCCTTTAGAATGTGGGCTCCTTGAGGGCAGGGACTGCCTTTCATTTTGCTTCTATTTGTATTCCCAGTGCTTACATGGTGCCTGGCACAGAGTAAGTGCTTAATAAATGCATGTTGACTGGGTACCTGTTATATGCCAATAGAATATAAACCTCTTAAGAACTGGTGCCATTTCATTTTTGTATTTCTCCCACTAACCAAGCATGGTCCATTGCCCACAGGTGCTTAATAAATGTTCATTGAATTGGAGGGAAAGACTCCTTTGCCTCTATGAAAATTTGTGGTGCAGATCAAGAGGTGACATAGTATAATGCTGAGTGTATAGCAAACAAAATGAATGAACACATGCTAAACTAAGGGTGTTTATTTAAGGAGGCATGTCCCCTACTCTTCTTCCTTTCCTGAAATATATTTCTAGACAAACACCCTGCAAATGAATTGAGGAGCAGAATACCTGAATGCCAGGTCCTTACCACACTGACCTCTCCAAGACACATCACGAGCATAGAAGCAAATAATTCAACATCAATTTACCTTTGATCTCCATTCGTTTGATACTACTACTCCCTTGGCTGAATAATATTAATCTTTACCTATTGACCTATAGTTTGGCTTTAAAAAAAAAAATCAAATTTCCTCCACACAGTTAGAAATAAAAAGGAAAATCAATCACCTCTGTCCCTTATTTCTTCCTCAAACTCTGCCTGTTTTCTTTCAATTGCTTTGGAGACTGGTTACTTGTTTGACTCAAGATTGCCTGGGTATCCAGCACTATGAATATCATATCAGTCCAACCCATTAGCTGACTATTAATTGTAAACTAATCCCCAGGTGCACTGAATAAAGTTCTAACAGGATCTATGGAAACAAAATCTATATAATAATGTCAAAGGGAATGGTCTAGAGTTTAAGGAAAACAGCAAGAGATCTTTTTTTAAAAATTGGTTTCCCTTGTTTGCTTTCCTAAAACTGAAAATTACTTTATATACACATCCTTTATATATCTTCCAAACTTAGCAAGCATTTCTGTTTTTTAACAGTAGGTGGCAACAGTAACTTGGATGACTTGCATTAATTTATCTTCTCTATAAAACGTAATTTGGGCAAAGAATTGGGAAAAGCTAATTTGGCACAGGGCTGTTCCTACTCTACTGCTGACTGAGAGATCTGTCAGTAAGGTCTTGGGCATCCAGAGGCCCTGTGAGGTCAGGTCTGGGCAACTGGAGCCATGTGCATCCAACTAAGAATCACCTTGATGGAAGGAATCTTGCTGTACAGGCCATCCCCACCCCCTACAGCTTTCCTGGTTAAAAACTTGTATTTGTCATAAACAAAAACAAACAAGCTGTACTCCAGGTCTTATCTCAGAAGGCCCCTTGCAAGTCACACTGGAAAGCCATAGTTCAAATACATTAGTAAATACAAGTTGTCAGGGCCAAGACCTTGCTGGAACTGCAAAAGAAGACAGCAGATGTCTTCAGGATTTCCAGTGCTTAGTAAAAGGCTTGTTGAGTTGAATTAAACAGGGCTCAATTGACTGTGTTGTTGATAGACAAAGGATAACTTGAGTAAACCCTCAAAGGATACTAATGGAAGTAAGATTAACTCCCAGGTGTGCAAACCCACCCTCTCTCCCACTGTCCATTGATGCCTAAGAGAAGGGTTATTACCAGCTGGCTCCAGAATGCTCCCTCTCAGCCTGGCCTTCTGGAAAGTAGAGTGTTTTGAATAAGCAGGGTTGAAAGCCATGGCCTCACTAGCACTACTGGAAAAAGAAGCTTTCAAAATTGCATCTGTTTGAAAATCTCTACTTTCCTCTCAGAAGCTCCTGTCCCCTGCTCTCCAAGAAGGACTATGGAAGAAATTCGTTGAGTACCAAGTTGACTTGCTTTAAAAAGTACAGCCCTATACCTTGCATTGGGCAGCTACCTTTGACTTGGGCAAACTCGAGAAGGGCAGTAGAAGAGGAAGGTGATCCCAGACTCAGTAGGAAAATCCCAGAAAGGTACATACCTCTTTGCAAAGCCCTCTTCACCATCTCCCTCTTCTGAAAGGTTCCTGATTCATGCATACCCTAAAACCCAATTTCCTTATTTCAAGATCCAGCCTTGATGGCACTGGCAGAGCTAAAAAGCTTCTTTGATTGAATCTGCTTTAAAAATCCCTCATTTCTCCTTCCTGCCACTGAGGAAGGTATCCCTGGCATCCACGAAAAATGGCAAAGGGAAATCTTTGCAGCTGCTGGTTGGACTAGATGGCCTGTAAATTCTCTTCTAACTGGGCTTGTGATTATATAACAATTGAGTGGAATAATCCTTTCTAAAAGGTGATAGGGACCGACATCGTTTTGGACATCACAGGAATTGTTTTCTGATGTTCTATGTACCTTCTTCGAGGATTGAAAAAAATTTTGCTGAAAAAACATTGTTTACTGGGATGGGGGTGGGGTGGGGGAAGCTAATCTGGCCACTGGTATATGACATGAGGGTTTTAAAGTTTGGTCTAATTTTGGGAAATCTCGTGTGTTTTTATGACTCAATGAATTTTGATGTTAGAAGGGAGATCAGAGTTTATTTAATTCAATATATACCTGAACAAGAATCCCCTCTCCAGTTTTCTTAATAACTGGTAGTCTAGCCTTTGCTTGAAAATTCTTTTTGTGAGAGACCCACTATCTCCCAAGAGAGTTTATTCTACTTTTGGATAGCTTCAGCTGTTAGGAGACTTTTCCTAATATTAAGCTGAAAATTTCCTTTTTTTGCCCATTACTGCTAGTTGCTCCTAGGGGAAAAAGTATTACTCTTCTTCCACTTGACAACTCTTTCTATACTTGAAGCTAGATCTAACATTCCCCCTAAACCTTCTTTTCTTTACTCTAAACATTTCTTGTACCTTCAACCCTTTTGCATAAGGTATGATCTCAAGATTCTTCACCATCCTAGTAGCTGATGAAAAGTGTTTGTCCTTATAATGTTTCTTTGAGAACTACAGAGAAAAAATATTAGTATAGTTTATGAAATAGTTTTGGTTTCATGTCATTTTAACACTATAATTTTCTTCTTGAATGGCGAACTCCTATCAACCTCCTAGCAGAGCACTTGATGCAGTAATTTTATTTCTGTGATTCTTTTTTTTTAATTTTTTTTAAAATTTAAATGCTTTATTAACTGCTGATTTACATCATTCATTTACGCCAAATTTTCTCCCCGTTTTCCCCCCACCCATCCCCCCAAAACAGCAGTCCCACAGGATATCCCCACCTCCAATCTGCTCTCTCCCATATTTTCTCCCATACACGTTTCAACTTTTCCAGTGGATCTCTATGCCTCAGTGCCTGTATATCTTTTTTCTTAATTACATGTAAGATGGTATTAATAATAGTATATATATATATATACATATATATACACTCACATATATATGTTTGAATATTTGATTTAAACTTTCAATTCCAGATTCATTCCCTTCCCCCCCCTGCCACCCACCCCCACTGGGGGGACAAGCAGTTCAGTATAGGTTGTACATGTGTGGCTAATGCAAAACAATAACATAGTAGATGTATTGTAAAAGACTGACTATATTTCCCTCCCTCCTATCCCACCTCACACTTGTTCTATTCTCTACTTTGATCCTGTCCCTTTTCAAAAGTGGGTGCTTCCAACTTCCCTCCCCCCCCCGCCTGCCCCCCCCTTCCTCCTCCCCCCCTCACATCCCCTTCCCCCCCTATCCTCCTGGAGGGTGAAATCCCCTATTTAGTGTGTATTTCCCTCCCTTCTCAAGCCAGATTCAATAGGAATAAGGTTGACCTATTCCCTTTTGCCTTCCTATTCTTCCCCTCCATTGTAACCATTTTCCCTTGCCTCTTCTGTATGAGATAGTTTGCCCCACTCTGTCTCTCCCCATCTCCTCTCATTATATTCCTCTCACCTCTTAATTTCACCTTTTAAGTATCATCCCTTCCTGTTAAATTGGTCCTGTGACCTCTATCTATGTATACCAGTACACATATATACACACATTCACATATGTATTCATATGCCCGAATACCCTCATATAAAGACATATATATATATATATATATATATATATATATATATATATATATATATTTCTAATCCCTTCAACTACTGAGAAAAGTTTCATAGGTTACAATTATTGTTTTTCCATGTAGGAATGTTAATAGTTCAATTTTGGCCAGGTGGCTCAGCAAGCAAGAGCACCAGCTCCAGTGCCAGGACGACCCGGATGAAATCCGGGCCCAGACACCCAGCACCACACCCAGAAACAACAACCGGCCATGCAACCCCGAACAAGCCACTGTAGCAGCAAGCACCCCAAGCGCGTCCTCAGGATTTGCTGCTACCACAGGTTCTTGGATCTGCTTTGTTAAAGGAAAGCAACTCAAAATGGGTTAACAAGCTTACTTTAATCAGTCAGATATATATATCGTTTACCTTGTTCAGGAGAAAAGGTCAGCACCCTGTATCAGCAATGCCATATTCACAATGCCTATGGAGATTACAGATATGCTGATATAATTATCCATCACAAAATACATCATGCTTGCCATATGGGGGAATAAACTAGAAAATTTATTAAGATACCGAAAGACTGAGTCCCAAAACCAGAAAGTGAAAGCCATCAGAGTAGTTATGACATTGGCACAGGTAGATAAAGTAGAAAGCACCCACATTTTCAAGCCTTTAAAACAGAACAGGCTACCTCAGGCAAAGGTCCTCCTCTCCCCACGCACAGCAACCACCCAGCGTCCTGGAAGCGCGCTCCCAGCAGCTCCGGCCCCTGGCAGTCCTCAGCAGGAGTCCTTAGCAGAAATTCTGGCTAACTCAAAAAGGGCTTCACGCTGCCGCTGCCTCTGCTGCTGCCGCCACCGTCGCCACCACCGCCAGCCACCGCAGGAACTCCAGCTTGGCTTCCGCTTCCTCTTGCTCCGCCCCTTCCTGCTACGTCAGCAAGTCCAGCGGGGCATGGAAGATCTTTAAATCCCATAACCCTTACAGCCACTCAACCCCGATTGCTTAAAAAAAAAATAGTTCAACTTTGATAAGTTCCTTATGATTTCTTTTCCCTGTTTACCTTTTCATGCTACTCTTGCTTCTTGTATCTAAATGTCAAATTTTCTATTCAACTCTGGTTTTTTCAGCAAGAATGCTTGAAAGTCCTCTATTCCACTGAATGACCATATTTTCCCCTGAAACATGATACTCAGTTTTGCTGGGTAGGTGACTCTTGGTTTTAATCCCAGCTCCCTTGACCTCCGGAATATCACATTCCAGGCCCTTCGATCCCTCAGTGTAGAAGCTGCCAGATCCTGGGTTATCCTGATTGTGTTTCCACAATATTCAAATTGTTTCTTCCTGGCTGCTTGTAATATTCTCTCCTTAATCTGGGAATTCTGGAACCTGGCTATAATATTCCTAGGAGTTTTCTTTTTGGGATCTTTTTCAGGAGGTGATTGGTGGATTCTTTCAACCTCTATTTTGCCCTCTCGTTCTAAAACATCAGGGCAGTTTTCTTTGAGAACTTCCTGGAGGATGCTTTCAGGCTCTCACTTTGGTCATGGCTCTCAGGCAGTCCAATAATTTTTAAATTATCTCTCCTGGATCTATTTTCCAGGTCAGTGGTTTTTCCCATGAGATATTTCAAATTGCTGTCTATTCTTTCATTTGTTTGGATCTGTTTAACAGTATCTTGATTTCTCATAAAGTCATTAGCTTTCCATTTGCTCCAATCTAATTTTGAAGCAATGATTCTCCTCAGTGAGCTTTTGAGATTCTTTTTCCATCTGGCAAATTCGACTTTTTAAGTCATTCTTCTCCTCATTGCCTTTTTGAGCCTCCTTTGCCATTTGAGTCAGTCTGTTTTTTAAGGTATTATTTTCTTCAGTCAGGCTGTTGACTCTCATTTCATAATTTTCTTGCATTGTTCTCATTTCTCTTCCCAATTTTTCCTCCACTTCTCTTATCTGCTTCTTAAGGTCCTCTATGGCCTGTAACCAGCTTGTATTTTCCTTTGAAGCTTTTGGTGCAGGAGTTCTGACTTCACTGTTTTCCTCCTGTTCCATGCCTTGCTCCTTCTTATCCCCAAAATAGGAGTGTAATGTTGGAATCTTCTGTCTGCTTTGTTTCCTTTGCCTGCTCATTTTGCCACTCAATGATTTGACTTTTGGGCTTTTTGCCACAGTAGGACTCTGCCACCAGACAGGGGAGTTTTCGTCCCAAACGCTGGGGTTTTCTCAGCTGCTGGAGGTATTAGATGGGTGCCCTCTCTGAGGTCTCCACACGCTCTGGCAAGCTGTACACACACCCCAGGACCTCCACCCTAGACTGCAATCCAGATCCAAGCAGGTTAAAGCAAGAGCGGATTACCCCTCAGACTGGTGCTTGGTCCCCCTACACTCTGCAGGCCAGGAGCTGAAGCTGCCACGTGGCGCTGGCAGGCTGTGCTGGCATCTCAGCGGTTTCTCGCTCCGGGGGTAAAAGCCACGCACTCCCACTTCCTGGGTCCCAAAGTCCAGAGTGCACTGGCCTCTCACCTTGTCCTTCGCATCTATGTATTGATAAATCTGGAAACCGCCACAGCTGCTGCTGATCTGGAGTCCCTCTGTCTGGCAGCTGGTCAGGCCCGCCCTGGGGCTAAAGCCTCGGCATGGGGCTGGGCTTGGCTCCCAGAGCGCTGTGCTGGCCGATTCCTGCCGGCCTGCCGGGCTGTCCTCAGCAGGAGGTTAGCTTCTCTGTGTCATTTTGTGGGTTCTGCAGCTCCAAAGTTTGTTTAGAGTCCCCTTTTTACATGGATTGGGGAGGGTGGAAGCCGAAGCCGCGGGAAGGTCGTGCTTCTACTCCGCCATCTTCTATTTCTGTGATTCTTAAATGTTATAATATGTTAGTATTTACTGGGATTTACTATTAAATGTCCTCAGGAAGACAAATTCCCATTGGGGGAGGTGCTCCTTTGTGTCATAATATGAAATAGAGCAAAACATTGAACTTGAATTTTTGCCCATTTGCCTCCTGCCTTTCTTCCATCATGGGGATGAATGGGTTGGTCACAGGTTAGAGGATTTCTCCTTGCTCCTCATCACAAGCAATTGATAAGGTCTTGTAGCTGAAGCATGTGGCAGGGCTAAGTTAGTGATATGAAAGGATAGTTCCTTAGACTGTATTTTCTAAGCCCAACATAGGGTATTTCTTGCTTACAAATGTAATTTTTCTTTAAAATTCTCTAAAATTTCAGTTTCTATAGTTGTCCTAGAGAAGTGATTATTATTTAATATTATATACATGTACAAATGTACGTATACGTGTGGCAGCAAGCACCCCAAGTGTGTCCTCAGGGTTTGCTGCCCATACAGGTTCTTGGATCTGCTTTGTTAAAGGAAAGCAACTCAAAATGGGTTAACAAGTTTACTTTAATCAGTCAGACATATATCGTTTACCTTGTTCAGGGGAAAAAGGTCAGCACCCCAAACTTCAAAATATACAGACAGAATTATCAAGACATTAACAGATCAAGTAGACAGCTTTCCAAACTGTCCAACCATTATATCCATACCCAGTCACCATCTGGGTTTCCACATCTGGGTTTTTCAAAGCCGGGGGACTCTCAACAACGGCTTCCCATAATTCAGATCAAATCACAGAACACTTCTCAAAGTGAGTCCCAAAACAAAGCTACACATCAGGGCTTATATAGCCTTCTCCTGGCTCAGAGAATGTAACAACCTTATTGACTCACTGGCCAATCAAGAAGTATCTACTGAAAAACAAGCCTCCCACCCCAGGCTTCAGGTGCATTTTAGCCTAGGGGCAGGGAAGATCTTCCAAATTTGCATTCCCATTACAATGTTTATGTGTTTTACTTTTTTTTTTGGAGGGCAATTGGGGTCAAGTGACTTGCCCAAGTTCACATGGCTAGTTTTTGTGTTAAGTGTCTAAGGCCGGATTTGAACTCAGATCCTCCTGACTCCAGGGCCAGTGCTTTGTTCACTGTGCCACCTAGATGCCCCTAATGTGTTTTACTTTTTAATGGGCTAGGGGACTAGAGATAGAAAAATAGATTTCTGTTAACTTTTAAAAATAGATGAGTAGTACTGTGTAATGTTTCAGATGTTGTTCAGTTGTGTCTGGCTGTTTGTGACCCCTTAGATTTTCCTGGCAAGGATAGTGGAGTGGTTTGCCATTTCCTTCTCCACTTCATTTTACAGATGAGGAAACTGAGGCAAACATGATTAAGTGACTTTCCCAGGGTCATACAGCTAGTAAGCATCTGAGGCCAGATTTTAACTCAGGAAAATGAGTCTTCCTGACACCAGGACCAATGTTTTATCAACTGGACCTCCTAGCTGCAAAGGGAGTAATCGGTAAATGTTTATAATGTAAAAACAAACATTTATATCAATGAAACTTTAAAAAAATATATCACACAAACAAGACTCAAGCAGAAAAAGGTAAACAAGAAAGAGAAAACATAAGAGATTCAATAAGGTTAAACTGTTTATATTTCTACATGGGAAGATGACACTTGTAACTTTTAAGAACTTTATCGCTATTAGGGCATGTAGGAGTATATATAAACAGAGGGTATGGGTATGAGTTGATTACGATGAGTAAGTAAAATTAAGGGGTGAGAAAGAAGATTGCACTGGAAGAAGAGGGAAGGGAGGCACAGAATGAGGTAAATTATCTCACATAAAAGAGGTGAGAAAGAGCTATTACAGTGGAGGGGAAGATGGGAGGGGGGTGGAATGGTGGGCAATACTTGAACATTTCTCTCACCAGAATTGACTCAAAGAGGAAATAACATATACATTCAATTGGATATAGAAATATATCTTACCCCATAGGGAAATAAGAAGGGACAGGGATAAAAGAAGAAGGTGAGACTGATAAAGGGGAGGGTGCATTGGGGGAGGCAGTGGTCAGAAATGAAAAACTTGTGAGGAGGGACAGGGTGAAAGGGGGTAGGGGGGAGAAAGAGAGAGAAGAAATTAATAGGAGGAAAATAGGATGGAAGGAAATAGTTATAACTGTAAATGTGAATGAGATAAACTCACCCATAAAAAGGGAAGCAGAGAGCAGAATGGATTAAAAAACAGAACCCTGCAATATGCTTTTTACAAGAAACATATCTGAAGCACAGAGATACACACATAGAACAAAGGTAAGGGGCTAGAGCAGAATTTATTAAGATTCAACTAAAGTAAGAAAAAAAAGCAGGAGTAACAATCATGATCTCAGACAAAGCAAAAGCAAAAATAGATCTACTATATTTCACCACATAATCGTTGCAAATTTCAGGCCAATTTTTGCAAAAAGTAGGGTGTGACTATTATGTGAAGCTTTAAAAATTGTATTACTTTTCTTTTAGTTTCTGCCAGTCTCACACCAACTATTCACTATTCACTCACTGAAAACTGTCTTTCCACAGCTCTGTTTCCATGTTGTTTAGTGAACACAATCACTTTCAGTTTGAAGTCCATAGAATAGTTGTTATATTTACCTGTGATTAGAAGGAAATGTTTTGCACATCAATGTATCACTGTCAAATGAACTGCACGGTTTTTAGCTAGCTCTGGAAGATGCAAGTCTTATCGTATCACTCATGGTACCTTCACCTGCCCACCTGCTCTCCCTGCACCCACAGCTCTTCATTGGGTTGAGTGACAGTACCTTTAGTACTACAGTGCTCTAAATAAACCACACAAGTTGGCTTTCAGAAATACACTGACAATGTGCATGTGCTGAGAATTCTATGCTCACAGCTTGCAATGTGCGAGAGAAAAATGCATATCCATATGCAACTGGTGAATACATTACTGCTCCTTTTATCTTTTAAGTAGTGTGACAAACAGAATTATACCATGTAACAATTAAAATAAAAACAACCCAGGGTTCAGCAATAATGGAGTGGTGAAATACCAAAATTAAAAGGGATAACAAAGGAAACTGTATCTTGCTAAAAGGTACCATAGACAATGAATATCAATATTAAACATATATGCAACAAATAGTATAGCATCTAAATTTTTAAAGAAGTTAAATGAGTTATAGGAGGAAACAAACAGTAAAACTATACTAATGGAGGACCTCAACTTTCCCCTCTCAGAACTAGATTAGTTTAACCACAAATTAAACTTGGAAGAACATAAGGAGCTAAATAGAATTTTAGAAAAGTTGCACATGATAGACCTTTGGAGAAAATTAAATGGAAATAGAAAGGAATATACCTTTTCCTCAATGGTACATGGCACTTACACAAAAATTAACCACATATTGGGGCATAAAAACCTCATGACTAAATGCAAAAAAGCCAAAATATTAAATGCATCCTTTTCAGATCATAAAGCAATAAAAATTATATTCAATAAAGGTCAGTGGAAATAAGCTAGAAGCCTTGTCAATAAGATGAAGGGTGAACCAAGGATGCTCATTATCACCACTATTATTCAGTATTGTACTAGAAATGTTAGCATTAGCAATAAGAGAAGAAAAAGAAATTGAAGGAATTAAAAGAGGCAACGAGGAAACAAAACTATCCCTCTTTGCAGATGATCTGATACCTAGAGAATCAGCTAAAAAAACTAGTTGAAATAATTAACAACTTTAACAAAATTATAGGAAATAAAATAAACCCATATAAACCATCAGACTTTCTATATATTACCAACAAAGTCCAGTAGGAAGGGATAGAAAGAGAAAATCCATTTAAAATAAATGTAGACAATACAAATACTAGGGAGTCTACCTGCTAAGATAAACGCAGGAACTATATTAACACAATTACAAAACACTTCATAGAGATAGTCAGATCTAAACAATTGGAAAAATATCAATTGCTCATGGGTAGACTGAGCCAATATAATAAAAAAATGACCATTCTACCTAAATTAATTTACTTATTCAGTGCCATACCGATGGCACTACCAAAAATTTGGCAACTACCAAAAATTATTTTATAGAGCTAGAAAAAATGATAAAATTAATCTGGAAGAACAAAAGTTCAAGAATATCATATGAATTAACAAAAAATGCAAATTAAGGTAATCAAGCCTCACCAGATCTAAAACTATACTATAAAGTAGCACTCATCAAAATTATCTGGTACCAGGGGTGGCTAGGTGGCACAGTGAATAGAGCACCAGCCCTGGAGTCAGGAGGACCTGGGTTCGGATCCAGCCTGAGACACTTAATACACACACACACACACACACACACACACACACACACAAACTAGCCGTGTGACCTTGGGCAAGTCACTTTAACCCCAATTGCCCTCCAAAAAGCAAAAAAAAAATTATCTGGTACTAAGAAATAGAGCAGTGGTTTACTGGAATAGATTAGGTACTCAAGATACAGTAGTAAATGACTACAGTAATCTACTGTTTGATAAACTCAAAGATTCCAGTTTCTTGGTTAAGAACTCACAATATGACAAAAAGTGCTAAGAAAACTAGAAAATAGGATGACAGAAACTAGGTATAGATTAACATCTTAGACCATACACCAAAATAAGGTCAAAATAGGTTCATGATTTAGACATAAAGGTTGATACCTTAAGCAAATTAGGAGAGCATGGAATAGTTTACCTTTCAGATCTATGGAAAAGGGAAGAATTTATGACAAAACAAAAGACAGAGAGCATTGCCAGATATAAAATGGATACTTTTGATCATATTAAATTAAAACATTTTTGCACAAACAAAACAAGTGTAACTAAGATTAGAAGGAAAGCAGAAAACTCAGAAACATTTTTTACAGCAAGTATCTCTGATAAAGGCCTCATTTCTCAAATACATAAAGAACTGAGTTAAATTTATAAAAATACAAGTCATTCCCCAATTGGTAAATAGTATGAACAGGCAGTTTTCAAATGAAGAAATCAAAGCTATCTATAGTCATGAAAAAATTCTGTAAATCACTTAATTAGAGAAATGAAAAAATGACTCTGAGGTACCAACTTTGAGGTACACATATCAGATTGGCTAATATGACAGAAAAAGGAAATGATGAATGTTGGAGAAGATATGGGAAAATTGGGACACTAATTCATTGTTGGTAGGTTTGTAACCTGATCCAACCCTTCTGGAGATCATTTTGGAACTATGCCCAATAGGAAATCAAATTGTATATACCCTTTGACCCAGGAATACCACCACTAGGCCCATATCCCAGAAAGATCATACAAAAGGGAAAAGGACCCACATATACAAAATATTTTTAGCAGCTCTTTTTGTGGTGTCAAAGAATTGGAAATTGAGGAAATGACTAAACAAGTTGTAATACATGAGTGTAATGGAATACTATTGTGCTATAAGAAATGATAAGCAGGTAGATTTCAGAAAAACCCAGAAAGATTTACATGAACTGTTGCAAAGTGAAGTGAATAGAACTAGGAAAATATTGTACACAGTAACAGCAACACTGCATGATGATCAACTATGATTGACTTAGCTTTTCTCAGCAATAATGATACAAGACAATTCCAAAAGACTCATGATGGAAAAATGTTATCCACATTCAGAGAAAGAACTGATGGAGTCTTTCAGATTGAAGCATACTGTTTTCACTTTCTTTATTTTTTAATAGTTTTTTTCCTTTTGTTCTGTTTTTTTTTCTTTCACAACATGACTAATATGGAAATATGTTTTATATGATTGCACATATATAAGCTGTATCAAATTGTTTACCATCTTAGGGAGAAGGGAGGAGAAGAAAGGAAAGGAAGGAGGGAGAAAATTTGGAACTCACAATTTTATTAAAAAATAAATGTTAAAAATTGTCCTTACATGTAAGTGGAGAAAATAAAATACAAAAATAAAATCACTACTAATTAGAGAAATTCAAATTAAAATAACTCTGAGGCACCACCTCCTACCTATTAGATAGGCTAATATGACAGAAAAGGAAAATGAAAAATTTTGGAGGGGAATGTGGGATACTAATGCAGTGTGAGTGGAGTTGTGAAGTGATTCAACCATCCTGGAGAGCAATTTAGAACTATGTCTAAAAGGGCTATAAGACTGCTCATACCCTTTGATCCAGCAATGCCACTACTTGGTCTGTATCCCACAGTTTTAAAAACCAGGGAAAAGGACTTATTTGTGCAAAAATATTTATAACAGCTCTTTTCACGGTGGCTAAGAATTAGAAATTGAGGTGATGCTTATCAATTGGGAAATGGCCAAACAACTTGTGATATATGATTGTAATGGAATATTATTGTGATATATGATGAGAATGATTTCAGAAAAACCTGGAAAGACATGAACTGATGCAAAGTGAAGTGAGCAGAACCAAGAGAATGTTGTACACAGTACAGCAATATTGTACAATGAACAACTGTGAATGACTTAGCTATTCTCACCAATAAAAAGATCCAAGACCATCCCAAAGGACTTATGATGAAAAATGTTTTCTACCTCCAGAGAAAGAATTGATAGCATCTGAATGTAGACAAAGAGAAATGATTATATCTCTCTTGTATTTAGTAGCTAGTTATTGAATTAGGACCAAGGTTATTCCCCTTTTCTACTTTCTTATCTGGAAATCAACCAGTATGGGACATTTTGGACAGGACTTACCCAATCAGGAAGGCTAAGATCTAATCCAAGACAGTAAAGATATTCTAAGTATAGGCGAATGGGTAGATTCCTTCTCATTGTGTCTTACTTAGACAGATGTGGGAAAATGTGCATTCTCATCTTGTCAGACAGGTAATATGGAAATTGATGTCTCTTTGACCAAGATTTGAGTGCTCAGTGTCATGTACCTCAAGACCCTAGTTGGAATAAATCCACCTCTCATTATAATATTCATTTTCCCATTAATTATTAAGTAAGAGTTGATTGCCACCCTCAGGAACACCCATTCTTCCAAGTACATATAAGCTGTAAGTCCATGGCCATGATTCATCTTTTGCATTTGAGAGTGTCACTGATTCTTTTATTAATAGAATGTTAGCATTATTAATAGAATGATTAATTACCTAGAAACTGTCTCAATCTTTTTAAACATCACACAGACCAAAGCATACCATTCTCTCTGTCTGTCTGTCTGTCTTTCTCTTTTTCCTTTTTGGTTTGATTTTTCTTCCACAAAATGACTAATATGGAAAAATGTTTCACAAAATCACACATATATAACCTATTTCAGATTGCATACAGTCTCAGGGAGGGAGTGAGGGGGAGAAGAGAGGGATAGAATTTGGAAATCAAAACTTAAAAAAAATTAAAAGTTGTTTTTACATGTAATCAAGAAAAATAAAATATTATTTAAAAATCTTATATAAGAGGGCAATGGAAGAATATAAACAATATTGCCTCATAAAAATGATGAGAAACAGTAGGGGTAAAAACAAACTTATAGAAAGCTTGATGAGACAATTAAATAATCAAATAAAGTCCCATCTTTTAATTATAATGATATTCTATTTTCCCCCAGTTATGTATAAAAACAATTTTTAACATTTAAAAAAATGTTGAGTTCCAAAAACTATCCCTTTTTTCTTCCCTCTCTTAATCCCTAAGTTGGAAAGCAATCCAATATAGGTTATAGACGCGCAGTCATGTAGAACATTACCATATTATTCATTTTGTATAAGAAGACAAACAACCACAACAAAAGAAAGTGAAAAATAGTATGCTTCAGTCTGTATTCAGGCAACATGAGTTCTTCCTTTTGAGGCAGATAGCATGTTTCATCATGAATCATTTGGGATCTTCTTGGACCATTGTATTGCTGTGAATAGCTAAGTCATTAACAATTCTTCATTGTACAATATCATTGTTATTGTGCACAGTATTCTGGTTCTGCTCACTTCGCTTTGCATCAGTTCATGTAAGTCTTTCTAGGTTTTTCTGAAATCATCTTGCTTGTCATTTCTTATAGCACAATAATATTTCATCACAATTATATACCATAGCTTGTTCAGCCATTTCCCAATTGATAGGCATCACCTCAATTTCTCATTCTTAGCCACCATGAAAAGAGCTGCTATAAATATTGCAGAATAAATAAGTTCTTCCGTCTCCCCGCCTTTAAATCTCTTTGGGATACAGATCTAAAAGGCCCATCTTTTTAACAACAATATACTTCTGGTGATGCTGTGTGCTGTAAGGCATATGATACCACAGTCTCTGTAGAATTAAAATTGTGAGTCATTCAAAAACCAATGGAGAGGTACTTGTTAGGCATAGTAAGCTGCAGCGTATCACTGATAAGACTACATAGAAGAAATGGCCTAAAAGTAATAACTGCTGAATAACCCCTATGCTTCATTGGCACCCAAACAATGTCAAGAGATCAAGAAGGCCCTGGGAGTGTTGAATGGAACCCCTATGGAAGGTTTTTTGGGAGGAAATTTTAGAAATCAATAAATTCCAGACATTGAGGGGACCTCAGTGGCTATCTAGTATAATTTACACCTACGCTAATCCCCACAAATACTAACTAGCTGTGTGACACATTGGGCCATGAGCCTCAATTTCCTCATTTACAAAATGATGACATTGAATTCAATGATCTAAAAAGTCTATCTCAGCTCTAAATCTGTAATCCTATGATCTTATGTACTTTCTGAGTCTTTTCTTCTCCACATATAACAGCCACACGTCCTTTAACCAATCATCATAGACATGAGGCCTTTTACTACTCTGGTTGCTCTCCTCTAGATGCTCTTCAGACATCAGTGTCCTTTCTAAAACTGTCCGCATCCTGTAATATGTGACATTACATACCTCTTAGACTTCCCATGAGAGGGTGAGGCAGAAATGGCATCAACTGCACAAACATGGCAGCCAGTACCTGCACTAGCCTAGGTGAGCTTAAGATTGGATCTCAAAACTCTAGCTATTGCTTCTGCTCTGCATTTATTCCCTGTTGTTCTTTGAACAACAATTCTGAGGTGGACATTTCCAGCCCTGAAGGCCACTTCTAGAGGGCAGGAGACCTCAAGTCTCTCAACCAGAACTGACTAGAAGCAGGAGTTTCCAAATGGAAGAGGATAATAAGAAGAAAGGAGAGAAGGTAGGAGCTGACTACCCTCCTGAAGACTATCAAGTGGGTAGTTCCTTCTCAGTGACCAATTCTTTTAATGTAGACGTTCCTTAGTTGGATTTTTCCAAATGCATGCCATAGCATCTTCAGATAATATCTTTCTCTGTAAGAGAGTCTTGAATTTTAATCCTGTTTCTAGTGACTAGTTTCCAGGTACTTTTCTTAATTTTTATATCTCTAAGGATGCTGGGATGTACCATTGATTCATTCAATGTATAGACCATGGAAAGGGCTCTGTCTTCTTCTCTGTAACATTGATAAATATCTGATTTTCCCCCATATTATTATTCACAGAACCAAGAAAGTCATCCTTAGTGTCTTTTTCTTTAGGATCTTAAGTAGGAATGCCTTAAAAAACTAAACTTTTTTTTTTTAATTAGCAAATGTATATTTTTTCTCCCTCAAACCTTACCTTACACCCAGTTGAAAAAAGGAAAAACCAAACCCCTGGGACAAATATGCATTGTCAAGAAAAATAAATTCTCTCATTGGCCATGTCACAGGTGTCTTTGAGCCCTGGGTCCATAACCTTTATTTGGGGATATGGGTGTTTTCAGGATCCCCATACCAAGACCACCTCTCTCTTTTTACTCCTCTCTTTTTACTATTAGGAGACACCCTGTTTTCCAGAACTAAGGCCCAAGTAAGCAAGCTGTGTCCTGAGTTTAGATAACAACAGTCCTTTGTGGCTCACCTTCTGGATGATCTCAGATGCAGTAAAATCCTAGAATTGTTTCACATCAGCAGATGGTCCCTGAGCTTGGACAAGGTTGTGTAATACTCATGTTCTCTTTTTTTTTTTTTTTTGCTTTTTTTTGGGAGAGCACTTGGGTTAAGTGACTTGCCCAAGGTCACACAGCTAGTTTTTGTGTTGTGTCTGAGGCCAGATTTGAACTCAGGTTCTCCTGACTCCAGGGCTGGTGGTCTATTCACTGCACCACCTAGCTGCCCAATACTCATGTTTTCATCATGAAGTTGTAACAATAATGCACACATGTAACAATAATTCACCACACCCATGGTAGTTATGAATATGCTGGTATAGTTGTGAATCACAAAATGTAACAGACTCTCCACATGGAGGGCAGAACCAAAGCCTCTATTCAAATACCAGAAAACCGAGTCCCAGAAGTCGAAAGCCAAATTCATTACAGTAGCCACAAAGTTGGTACACGTGGTTAATGCAGTGAACACCCACATTCGCAAGCATTCACAACAGAACAGGCTTCCTTAAGCAGGGATCCTCCTCTCTCACTCATGGTAGCTCCTCAGCCTGGTTCTTGGAAGTTCTCAGTAGAAATTCCCAAAGGAAAAGTCTCAGCAGAAATTCCCAGAAGAAAGGTCTCAGTAGAAGCTGCAGCCTCCAGATGCTCACTGAGAGAAATTCTGACTTTCCCAGGTGGGGTTTTTCCTCATATAAAGTATTGCTCCTCCCTGTTCAGCCCCTTCCTGTTATGTCAGCAACTTCCTCCCAAAGTGTTAACTACTTCTGTGTTAAATAGCTTAAACAAGGTGTTAAGAAACAAGGTGCTAAATACCTGCTTACTTGCCAGTACAAAGGGGCATGGAAGATCTTCAGATTCCATTAACGTTACCTAAGTCCAGCTATGAATCAAACTTGTTTCCTTGTTGTTACTCCTCATTGTCAGGGCTATATCTCATTGAGTAGCTATTGATATAAGTATTGAGATTTGTCCACACTAAAGCAGGTCTCCTACTTAGGGGGCAGGGGACCCAGAACATTTGTCTAGATTCCCTCCTCCAATGGAATAAAGAAAGCTTTTTGCTAATAAACACTGTTAGCAATTTGGTTTTATTTTTATTTTTAGAGTTAACTGTGGTTTCGATAACTCTAAAAAAATAAAAATTTTAAAAACCCAGAGAGCTCACACAGGTTAACAGCAGTTGCAGAGCTGCTATGGCTCTTTGGTCATTTGGTCAGGATTAACAGTGGCATGCTTCCTCATTGGTCTTCTGGAATCATGGGTGGTCTTTACATTGATCAGAGTTCTAAAGTCTTTCAAAGTTGTCCTTACAGTGTTGCTATTATTGTGTAACTTGTTCTCATAGTTCTGCCTACTTCATTATGTATCAGTTCATTCAAGTCTTCATAGGGCTCTCTGAAACTGTCCCTGTTGTAATTTCTTACAGTATTATATTACATTCATATTCTTGTTCAACCATTCCCCAATTGACAGCACTCCTTTGGTTTCTAGTTCGACATTACAAAGTGAGCTGCTATAAATATTTTTGTGTGCCTGGGTTCTTTCCTCTTTCATTGATCCCATTGGGATATACATTTAGTAGTGGTATTTCAGGGTCAGAGTATGTGTAGTTTAGTGACTTTTGGGTTATAGTTCCAAATTGCTATGCAGATTGATTGAAGCAATTCACAAATTCACCAACAGGGCCTAAATGTACCAGTTTTCTTGCAGCCCCTCCATTTATCATTTCTCTTTTGTGTCATTTTTGCTGATCTGATGGGTATGAGGTAGAATTGCAGAATTACTTCAATTTGCATTTCTCTATTAGGAGCAGCTAGGTGGTGCAATGGATAGAGTGCCAGACCTAGAATCAGAAAGACTCATCTTCCTGAGTTCAAATACAGCATCACATACATTCTCACACAGCTGTGTGACCGTGGGCAAGTCACTTAACCCTGTTTGCTTCAGTTTCCTCATCTGTAAAATGAGTTGGAGAAGAAAATGGCAAACCACTCTAGTAGTATCTTTGCCAGGAAAATTCCAAATGGTATCACAAAGAGTCAGGCACAATTGAAACAAATGAGCAGCAATGAGGTATTTAGAACATTTTTCTACATGGCTAATAATAGCTTGGATTTTATTCTCTGAAATCACCTTTTCACACAAGAAATCTCTCTAATATCCAAGTCCTTTTAAAGAGATTAACACATTTCACCCAGCTCCAAATATCCAACACCCATTTTGCTTACTCTAGTTTAAATAACAATCACAAGGCATAAAACAATGTAACCAGTATCAGCCCTTAGCCACCGCAAATATGCAAAATAATAAGCAAGACCACCCATTTTCAGCATAAAATTAGAGGTGCAATGGCACATAGCAATTCTGTTCAGAAGAACATTTGAGGAAGAGCAACAACAAAAAACAAACTTTAAAAAATGAAAATTCCAGTAGACTTAAAATTCAGTGGAAAAAACAAATTGCCTTAAACAAACACATATTACAACTTGGGGTACTGGGTTCAGTGCACAGGTCCTATTTAGCAGTAAAGACCAGATCAAGCACATGTCCCTACACACACCATACTCTTTTGTGAAGTACCCACAAATAGTTCCTGGACTCTCTCCACTTAGAACCAGGGAGATATTGCTTATTATCTCTTTGATCTTGGGAATTTTTATATGTAGATTACCCAATTAGGTCTTATGGATCCAGCCCCTTTCCAACTAGCTCCAACCTCCCTTCCTTTGTGCTTCGGATCAAATACTTCTGTACAAAGCATCATTATATAAATGCCATGTTTAATTGATTTACACAAAAAAAGGACCTTGGCTTCTCCCCACTTTCTGCTTCTCTCAGAGGCTGGCTCCTTGATGTTAGAAGCAGCACTAGACAGTAGATAAGGTACTGTGCTTCAAGTTAAGAAGGTCTGGGTTCAAATTTACCTCGAATACTTATCAGCTGCGTGATGCTGGGCAAGTTGGTCACCCTCTCTTGGCCTTAGTTCTTCATCTGTAAAATGAGGGAATTGAACTAGTCCCTAAGGTCCCCTACAACTCTAAATTACAGTCCAGTTCAGATGCTTAATTCACATCTGCTCACACTGCTAGCAAAAGAACAAGGGCATCTCCTTCCTGTTCTCTGCTCTAAGTTGGGAAGGGTTTCTGCTTCTGCTTATCTGAACTGTTTGGGACCCCCAAACTCTCATGGTTTGATTACTGTTAGAAAAGAAGCCTGGCTAAGCTCAGAGCCCACCCTTCGTGGTTTCAATTTAACAAAACCAGAGGCCCCTCCCAGGAGAAGCTCATCATTTCTAAACTCAGCACTAGTGCTAACTCAAGACTTGAATGATTCCTCCTCCCTCAGTCTCCTCTCCCCTCTGTTTGGAGGGTTGGAGGATAGAGTACCAAACTTCTCCCAGTGCCTTCTTTTCTAGAGGATAGGAATTGGATTCTCAGATCTTTGCATCTGCTGCCCTACCTGGTTTCAATTCCACAAAATAAGATACCCTCTGGTATTCTGTCCCCCATTCCCACACCCCTTCCTGCCTCCTTTGGTGTGTTGTCGACCCATAGATTATAAGATCAATCATTAAGAGCAGGGATTGTCTTTCTAATAATTGTATCTACTTGTATTTAATTAATTGTACTTTAATTATATTAAAGGGCTAGCACTTAGTACAATGCCTGCCACACAGTAGGTACTTAATTAATGTTTATCAGGACAGGAGCATCTACTCCAGGCCTACAATTCTTCATCCCTTTAAAGATCCAGAGGGGTTCTCCTGTCACAGCCTTGCCTAGAGAACACATGCTCTAGTTACATATTCTGTTACCCTGTGGTAATGTTGGTATGAGTGGTGAAGCATAGTCAAATACTCTCTGTTACATTTATTAAATCTAACTTTACTCATATTAATTACACATCTGCCCTGTCTCTTCACTTAATCTGTTGTTGGGAAAAATAAGAGTTAGGAGTAAGTTACCTCACTTTCCTAAATTGAACTAACATACAACCAAAAGACCCTCTTACTTGATAACCTTCAGAGTCAGAGGGTCACTTTTATGGTTTTTGAAGGGGGGAAGGCAGGGCGATTGAAGTTAAGTGACTTGCCCAAGGTCACACATTAGTAAATGTTAAGTGTCTGAGGCCAGATTTGAATTTACGTCCTCCTGACTTCAGGGCCAATGTATTCACTGTGCCACCTAGCTGCGTCTCCCCCTTCCCTTTTGTCTTAAATACGTTTTTTATTGATGTCTTTTTTATATCAAATAATTTCCTCTAGTATCTTTCCCTATCCCAGAAAGTCATCCCATATAATAGTACATAATATAGCCCATATAAATATACATCTGTTAATTGTTAGTATATCTTGGATATCAAACCCTTATCCGAAAAATGTCATACAAAGATGTTTTTCCCTTTTGACCTCTTCCTTTCTTATCCTTGGTGTATTTTGTTTGCATAGAAGCTTTTTAGTTTCACATAATCAAGGTTATTTACTTTATCTTTTGTAGTTGTCTCTATTCCTTATTTGGTTAAGAACACATCACCTACCCATAGTTGTGAGACATATATGATCTGCTTCTCTTCTAATTTTTTTTTAAATAGTATGATTGTTAACATTAAGGTCATGTATCCATTTAGAATGTATTTTGGAATATAAGCTCCTTGCAAGTAGGTATATGTTCACCACTTTTTTTCTGACTAGGTAAAGGATGCCATTTTCTGCCTTATTTCTTACCTAACTTTAATCACTGAATGGGTGTTGCCTCAGTCAAACTGAGACCTGTTAAAGAACTTAGTTTAAAAAGGCCAAGGTCCCTCACTGCTTCTGGGCCATCTCCAGCCATCCTGATCTATATCTTGCCACTGGACCCAGATGTCTCTGGAGGAGGAAGTGAGACAGATGACTTTGCACAGCCCTCCCTCACTTAAATCCATTTCACTTGCATGCCATGGCACCACCTCCCTGATGTCATGGTCCTCCTTGGGAATGAACAAATAACAATTTTGGAATATGGTATAAGGTGTTGGTCTAAGCCTAATTTTTGCCAGATTGCTTTCTAGTATTTTCTCAATTGTTTTTGATTTGGTTAAATAATAAAATGAACAAATAGGATTTTCTTTTTTAAATTGTATTTTAAAAAACATAGATACTTTGCCCAGAGCAGTAACTTTGCTACTGATCTAAAAGGGACCCTGTCATTAATGGGCTAGACTTTGCTGCTGTTATATTTAACAACTTCCGTACCTCTTCAGTTTGTTCTCTATTCAACTATTTATCACTTTAGGCAAAATTTGCTTTGTTTTTTATCAGAAGGAAACTAGTACTTGACCTATCACTAAATTAATTCTCTACATTCCATTTTTCAGTCCATCCTTAGCTTTTTTTTTTCACAATAATTTTGCCACGATGACATGCCTTAATAATAAGGCAAGGGTTACATAGACAGTGTTTCAGCATAAAGAACACCTCCCTAAAATAAACCTAGAAAACTGAATTTTTAGTGCAGTATTTTGTTTTGGCTGAGTGTTTTATATGAGTACATATTAAATGGTTGTATGTGTGTGTATTTAAAAGACATTTCTTTTCATTTTTTGTGCACTTGAAAATGTATAATTTTCAAGCAGTTCTAGCTTTCATCCCCTAGTTTCCCCAATTCTATATTATTCACACTCTGCTGAATTTTCCTTAGTATTCAACATTTGCTTACTTATAAAGAAATATAATGCGTTATATACTCCATAGAAATTTAATTTTATGCACATAAGAAATGTTGATTTTTATTTCATCTTCCCTGGGCAATTTCTATATTGCTGTTAGATTCTTGCTTACAAGAGATCAAAGCAAAAGCATAAAATTTCTCTACATACTTTTGTTACCTGTTTAGCTAAAAATCCACATTATCATTTTCATTTGCCTGAGGTTCTCAGCTAAAATGGTTCCAGAATTTTAGATCAAAGTGTGTGCAGAAGATTCTTGTGCTAAACTGCAAAGATACTCTATAGGTTTATTTCAAGTTGTTGAGGAGAGAAAGGTGTTAGGTTTCCAAAATAACATTAAAGTAAATATATGGTAAGTATATGGTAAGCATATATAATATATACATATACATAATACAATATACTATATATACTACAAATAGTAACTATATAGTATATATATATAGACTACATATAGTAAATATGTACAAATATATAAGTATAGGGTCATCTTAAATCAAGGGACAAGACAATTTTTTAATATTAAAAGATAAAAGAGCAATTTTATTTTTATTTTTGGAGGGGGAAAGGTAAGGCAATTGGGGTTAAGTGACTTGCCCAAGATTACACAGCTAGTTAAGTGTCAAGCGGCTGAGACTGGATTTGAACTCAGGTTCTCCTGACTTCAGGAACAGTGCTATATTCATTGCACCAACAAAAGAGCAATTTTAGGTAGTGAATTATGTCCAATATTCACTATCTATGTGATTATGGGTGTTGGGAATTCTCACTATGATGTCACTTCTAGAATTAAACCAATATTCAATTTAAACAGTTTTCCCCTTGTTTACATGAAATGAGGTTTTCTGCCCATTGAAATTCCTGAACTTAGTATCTATAGACATTAACTATTGGTATTCTAAGTGTGAGATATTTGTTTAGTGACCAGCGAGTGAACATATTTTTGGAGGAACTGAATCATCTTAAACTTGGGATTGCTGTTATAAATGAAACAAGAAGATAAAAGGAAGTCATAGCTAAATGAAAAGATGGCTCACAGGCCCTTCTTGAAGAATAGGAAAAAAGGAAGAGTTATTGTTCATCTAAAGGCAATTAGAGATATTTCATGCTACATTTGGTCATCTAGGATTATAGACTTTGTGATAAATATTTGCAAATGACCATCATGAAAATAATTGCATCTTAGGTGCCAATATCTGCAGCAACAAATAAAAAGAGAAAGTATAGAATTCTACTACGAATGTGGTAAGATAATCAGAATTATACTATAAGTAGCATTAAGGTGGACATAAGTAAGCATGACAAAAAAATATTGGTAAACATGTTTTAGGAGTAGGAAAAGAGATAGGCTAAAGACTTTTTATAGTCTGTACAAAAAGCTCGTGCCTATATATCATAAATTATTTTTTCAAGGGTTGGGAGAACCTGGACATGATGAACACAGAATAATGTCACAAAAATGAAGCTGATTTTTATTTTAAGACAGAAGAAACAACTGTTAACTGATGTGAAATCTATTTCCAAATCAGCTACTATACCCATTTATGGTCAGACCATAACATAGTAGAGAAAAGATAGAAACAAGTATCAAATTGGAAGAATAAAAATTCAAAGCCACAATATGTTACTGAGGCAATTCTGATCTGACTTAATTAAACAAATAGTTGATATCCTCAAATGGGAAACCAATAAAAGAACAGACATTGAGATAGATGACCACCATTTCCTAAGGAAGGATTTCCCAAGGTAAATCAATATGACAACAGTAAAATAAAAAAGGTCTAAAAACCACCTCAGTTGGCAAACTTTTCTATCCAAGTGGATAGATCTGGCAGCCCAGGGCACTAGTTTAGCATATATATTCTTTTGTAATATATTAAAGAGGAGGTTGATAGAGGATCATAAGCACTATAACTTCTAAAACAGTCAGGGAAATGAAAAACACGTTTCCAGAAAACTTTTTGAGAGAGATTCAATTAAGCCAGACCATCCTGAAAGTTTTTATGGACAAAACTGGGAGGAATACAGCAAACAAGAAAGTGGGAGGTGTGTGTGTGTGTGTAAAATCTACCTAAAACAAAGTCTTTTCTTCATTAATGACAATCAAGCCACCACATTTGCAATCTGATGTCACAATCCTTGTTATGCATGATGAGTAAATGGAAATAGTATCAAAAGAAATAAAGACACCTAGACACAGCACCTAGACTATTAAAGTATACACAGAAGAGCTCCATGCTTGAGATGTCATGATTTTGAGGGCACTGAGGAATTCTATAAAGTAATACCCAAAAATTGCTTTGAAAGAGAGGAAGGCACAATGTCTGGTGCATAACGAGTACTTAATAAATACTTGATTGTTTAGCTATAAAAATATTTGACTGAGTCAAGTAAGATGTGATTTTAAAGGAATCTACTCCAAAAAATGTTTCTCTCCTGTGTACATGTTAAAATCATACATAGTTTCATTGAATTACTGGATAAATTTTCCATATGGTTGAAATGCATATGCTTTCAGATTTTGGCACCATATCTTGGTTGTATTTAAAACACACACACACACACATAGAGTATGGTACTCAACATTGATGTTTGTCACAGGTTTGAAGATTGGGTATTGTTGCCCATCAATTTCTGTTCTCAATGAAATGTGCCATGGATGAATAATTTTATTTCAAACCATATGTGAAAAGGGCCCACATTGAATTTAGACTAAGAAGACAATGGAGGGAATTTTAAGACAGATTTCACAATTATTAGTAACTAGTAGAATATACAGAATTAGACTTTATTTTCTGTCCAATTATAATTTTGAAGGGTCAGCATGGTATAGAGGATAGAGAGGATAGAGTGCTCAACAGGAAGACTGAGATTCCCATTTAACACCTTCATGACCATGTGTAAGTCACTTAACCTTTGTGGGTACTAGTTATCTCTTTAAGATTTACTAAATCATAGGCAGGTTTTGGCATTGATGGATCCTTCATGTCTTAGTATAATTTTGAAATCCACCAATTCCATATTATTTGTAAATTTTAGACTAAAATGCCAAATATAATATCAAATTATTCATCTTATAGGGAGTTCTATCAAGTTCCTGAAATAAATATACATTAGATGTTCATTCCTTTTCTAAATCAATATCTAGATGCCAGCATTTATTAAATTAAACTTGAAAGTCTTTCAAAATCTCTCCAAATCCAGGAGAAAATTGATCTTGGAGAGTTTCACTCATTGGACAACTGTATTTAGATGGTCTTTCCTGTTGCCAATACTAACATGACATTGACTACCCTTGGACTTAAGTGCCTGGAAAGCAAGGTATGTTATATTTCATCCTTCCCCAATATTTTAAAGATGTTTTGGGGTATCTAGACTCTCTGCCAGTGGTTCCAGCCTCACTAAAAAAACCCCAAAACTTGCAGTCTGAACACAATTTCTGTTATGTGCAAGATTGCATTATGTATAGTGGAAAGATCCCTGGCTCTGGAACCAGAGTACCTGGGTTTAGGTGTGAAGCTAACTACCTGTGGGACTATGGATGGACAAGTCCCTTAACTTCTGTTTTCAGCATCTGTAAAATGAAGGGATTGAACTAGATGATTCCTGAGGCCCTTTCCAGCATTAGATCTATGACCCTATAAAGATTTCCTATACTTTTTTAAAAAGTCAGTTTAATTACTTTTCCAATGTTATTAGATTTCCACCCCCACCTCCCACCACCATTGTCTTTTTGGCACCTAGATGAGCTCATTCTAAGTTGAGTGTGAACCCGACTTACTTTGCCTCTTTGCTTGTGTTAAAGATGCATGACATCTATTCTTTAGGCAAAGTTCATGACTCTACACTTCTAGCAGCCCCCAAGCTCTTGAGTGTCTGTCTCTCTGTTTCTTAAACCCTGAAAGACCTAAAAGGGTTGCATTTCTATCACCTGGGCTGCTGGTCCTGCATCTTACATTCATTCCAATTGAAGGTTTTTTGCTAGTGCCTCCTATAGCAGTTAAAAGAATGAAGACTTTGTATTGGTTCAGGTATTAACTGGCAAAGATTCCCTATTCTTTCTCCTACTGACAGAACTATCTGCTATTGTTGGAAATTGGAGCCAGGGGGCTGGGGTCTAAGGTCAGTTAAGTTCTCTGCCACAAAATCTTGGTATGTCTTTGTGTTGTGTAATGCTTTTGCTGTCCTGGTAGCAGTTAAGGGATAGGGTATGCTTAGCTGTTCTTTTTTCCTTTCTATTTCTGCCTTTTTTTTCCTTATGACTTTATCTTCTACTGTTTAGTACTTCTCTTTTCCATTTTTACTGAGTTGCAAGTCAAAATCACATTTAACTCTTTATAACTCCTATTTTAGTTCCTTCCTTTGATGTCACCACTCCATTTTCTTCAACTCTATCTCTTACGTCTTACATAACTTCTGCTACAAGTTAGTGGGGTCCTCTTTGTCTTGATTTAATAACTTTTTTTCTGGTCCACTTCTGATAATTGAATTCTATATTTTTCTGCCTCCAAATCATATATTTCATATTATGTTACTAGGTCTTGCCTCTCCATTTCTGATTAGGTCACCTTATTAGTTTTTACATTTAATTCTGTTATATCTTCTTTCCCCTACTGTTTGTTTGTCTTGTAAGCTAATTTATTTCTTCCCATAATGAGCTGAAAATACTTTATGTCAAGATATGTGAACTACAATGACCAATCTATGCAAAGTTCCTCTTTGGTTCCACATGGCTTAAGGTCTATGCAATTTAAAAAATATTCTTCATATAATTTGGTTTTAGGACATCAGATATACAATTGCCACATTGCCAAGCATAGTTTATCTTCTTCCTAACCCATTTTTCTAGTTTGACTTTTTGCTTAATTGTGGCCCCAGATGTTTCTGCCAGCAATTGTATAGTAGTTCTTTATCTCTTTACTTATTTCTAATTTCATTTAGCTATTTCAGATGTCTTTGTCAGTGTTTTACTAGATCTGTATATAATTTCTTGAGAAACAATCCAATTTAGACAAATCATATGAGCAAGTCATACTCTCTGGTGTGAACCCAAAGCAAACATCTAAGTGTCATTGTTGCTGTTATCTAAAAAAGCAAAGCTACAATTTTGCATTTTATTTTTTTGATGTAGGTTACATATGCATAGTCATGTAAAACATACTTCCATAGTAATTATGTTTTGAAAGAAAACACAGGCCAAAAAAGCCTCACAAAAAAAGTAAGATAGTATGCTTTGATCTACATTCAGACTCCATCAGTTCTTTCTCTGGAGGTGGATAGCATTTTTCATGATAAATCCTTCAGAATTGTCTTGGATCTTTGTATTGCTGAGAAGAGCTAAGTTGATCGTCACATAACAGCAATATTGTTTTAAGAACAACTTTGAGCAAATAAGTCATTCTGACTATTATAAATTCCCAAATTCATACAAAGGACATATAAAGAAAGATGCTGTCTACATCCAGGGGAAGAACTGATAAATAGACATATGTATAGAATGATTTTACCTATATACATCTTTGTGTCTAGTAATAGCCATCTCTAGGGTGGGGGAGGGGAGGAGGAGGGAAGATAAAAGGGGAAAAAAAGAAATTTACACGAAAATTTTGTTGTATATTTAAAAGGGATAGCAAGTTGTATGTAATAGATTGGCAGTTTTATGTGTGATCATCTTTTTTTATGACACGTTACTGAAATTCTTGTTTTATTCCTTTTAAAATTAAAAATAAAATTATAAATTTAAATTAAAATAAAATAAATATAAAAATAATCTCACTGTTACTGTGTATAATGTCCTCTTGGTTCTGCTTACTTCATTTTGTATCAGTTCATGTAAGACTTTCCAGATTTTTCTGAAACATCCTGTTCATCATTTCTTATAGCACAACAGTATATACATCACAATCATATACCATAGCTTATTTAGTCATTCCCCAATTGATGGGCATCCTTCTCAGTTTTCAATTCTTTGCCACTACAAAAAGGGCTGCTATAAATGTTTTATACACATAGGTCAATTTTCCTTTTTTTTTTTTTTATTATTTAAAGCTATTGGGGTTAAGTAACTTTCTCAGGTTTATATGGCCAGTTATTTCTGGGTGTGGTGCTAAGTATCTGGGCCCGGATTTGATCCCCAGGTCATCCCAACACTGGAGCCGGTGCTCTTACTTGCTGAGCCACCTGGCCGTCCCTAATTTTATATTTTCAAAGGAGAAAAACAACTCCTTGTTCAAAGCACACCCCCAAGGATCGTTTTGAAACCAGAAGATGGCTACTACTCTATGTAGAACATCCATCTGGAAAGAGGAAAAATCAGAATAAACTAAGGAAATTGTCTAAGGCAAGGATCACTGGAGAAAGAAAAGATAGGAAAAGCTAATAAGAGTAAGCAATCCAAGGCTCTTTTTTATCTACTTGTTTATTGTTCAGAAATCACCCAGTTGGGTAGGTGGGGCAACGGGGTAAGGGGCCTCATCTCCAATAAAAATGCATTTGTAATGAGATTCATCCAGAGTCTTGACTCCTAGCACTATCACTTCTGCAAATTCCAATGCAACCTTCCCTCAACTGACCTGTTTTTTGATTTTTTGCATGTTTTAAACTAAACTGTAATTTAAAAGCAAACACTAGGGGTCTCCACTAGATTTGTTAAGAACAATCCTGGGAAGTTGTAAATGTGTGGGTGGGTGGTTGTTTGGATTGTAGCCTTCCTATGGAACCTAAGAAACTGTGTCCAGCACCAAGGGAAGTGGTCCCACCCAGACTCCTTTTTGGAGGTACGGTACCCAGACGGTAACTTCCGATCTTTAGGCACTAGACAATAGGATGCTTGGTTGGCTGAACCCTGATGAATAAGCCGATTCTACAGTCAGCCAACAATGGTGGCAGTGGTGGTGGGAAAGCCTTCTTTATCCTATAGGAGGCATATGGTTCTTCTGTAGGGGTAAATGGGCTGGGAATAGAATCCATTTGGGATATTCCCCTCTAGCTAATCCTTTCAGATCCAAACCTGGATCTTAAGGCTGTTGTAAAGGGTCTGCAGTTTCTCCAGTCAGTTCTTGCCCGTGGTTAGTTTCATTAAGCCCCACTCCCCACTTCTTTCCGCCCATTATAACCCATATGATCACAAGATATATAAATATTTCTATGCCCATTTGTATAACATGGAAAAAGCCTTGCCTCTATGCTTTAGTACAACTTCCTCAAATAAATTCATGATATGTGATTTATTTCTCCCCCAACCAGTTTCCACTCATAAACTGGATTGCTGGAAACACAAGAATAAATTTATCACGTCAAAGGCAGCTCATGTTTAAAATTCATGCATTTCAAAACCACAGTGTCAGGCACAGAGGTGGGGTTCAAAATGGGGTGCCACACTAAGCTGTACTAAATGGTAATTCGCCTTTGATTATCAGTGGTCCATTTCCGTGTATCATTGGCAGGTAGACGGTGAAGACAGGAGAGAGAAGGGAAAATGACGCAGAAACACAATATTTTCTTTGCCCTATGTCCTGTTGAGCTTTGTAACTCACACTGGTAAACGAGGCACATTAATCTTGGTGCAAAAAGGACACAAGTGTACAAGCTTTAATCTCAAAAAAAAAAAAATGACTAGCCTGCTTTCCTGCTGCTCCTGCAAGTTCCCACAGGGTGTTTTGAGCATATAGCATTGTTTAGCTTGGCAGGGAGTCTCTAGCTACACACAGAAACCCTAGGCTCCCTGCTTCTTATTGAGAAAGCATGTGTGGGTGTGTGGGTGGGTGTGTGTATGTGAAAGAGAGAGAAAGAAAATGTTTACCTTGTTGGAAAGGTCTTATGTTCATCTTTTCCAAAGAGGTGTGACGTTTGGATGAGGAGAGGCTCCAGGGTTCTTTAAAAAATTCCCTTAAGAATTATGATTTTCTTTTGGACCTTCTTTCTACCCCTACGGAGAAAACACAACTGGAAACTAATTGCAACAGCCAAGCATTAACAGTATGATCTAACACCAAGGAAACAAACCAAACCTCACCTACATAGAATCACACAGTCATCTAAGGTTTTATAGCAAACATAGCTCTTTGTCACCATTAAGGTACATGTTTTGGTAAACCAAAGAAAGGTGGTTTTCAGAATGAAAAAAAAAAGGGCCTTGGGATATTATTTCCATTTTGATTTAATAAGATCCTTTGGGGACATCTCTTCGGCAAGATAATTTTATTTGTTAACTTAAACAGGGTTCCTCTGGTTACCATAGCAACATGTGTGCTGATCCCTCTGTCCAATGAGGCTGTAGTTTAGACCTGAATGGGGATGAGGTGGTCGGGAGAGATTTAGGCCATATCTGTATTTGCAAAGGCTTTACATGAATCATATTGATGGTTTTGGATATCAGAAACTGTTCTATTTCTTTACTGTAGGGCAAATTTTCCTGCAATGTATTCTAAAATCAAAGGTAGTCTGCAAAAGGTAAATGATTCTCTTCACAATCTATAAATAGTGTATTTATATACTTAGTTGTTTTTACATGAAAAATGTTAAATCTGTTCTCCAAATTCAGATTTGTAATTAGCATTATGATGGGAGAGGTAGCATGATAAAGAATTTCCCTGGGAGATAGGAAAATCTGAGTCCAGGTACTGCCAGGACACATACTGGCTTTATTACTCACGTTGGGCCAAGTCACCTATCTCATTCATTACTCCTACCAACTCCCTCCTAGAATAGTTTCAGATATGTGCATTTTTTTGGTAAAAGAAAGTCCCTCATCTGGAGATCCTTATAATCAGTGAAATCACAGGTCTAGAACAGGCGGATGTCAGAGAAACCTAGAAAGACTTAAATGAACTGATGCTGAGTGAGGGGAGCAGAACCAGGAGAACATTGTACACAGTAACAGCCACAGTGTGCAAGGACTGATTTTGATAGACTTAGCCCTTCTCAGCAATGCAAAGACCTAAAACAATTGAAAGGACTCATGATGGAAAATGCAGAACAAAGCAGACTATTTTCTTTTTTGTTTTATTTTATTTTTTTCCTTTCTCATGGTTTTTCCCATTTGTTATAATTCTTCTTTGCAACATGACTAATGTGATAGGAAGTAAAGCCCATATCAGATTGCAGGCTGACTTAGGGAGGAAAGGGAGAGGGAGGGGGAGAAAATTTAAAACTTATGGAAGTGAATGTTGAAAACTAAAAATAAGTGATTTAATTAAAAAAAAAGAAAGGGTTGAATTTAGAGTCCAATGATGGGGAAAAAAAAATCACAGGTCCAGGTTGAGCCCATTCCAATGATGGGAGATAAATACAGTTGAATATCAAGTTTATTTTTTCCCCAGGGCCTTAGTAACTTTGGAAGAGGGAAACAGAAGAAAAAAAATAACTAGAAATCAGAAGACCTGGGTTTAAGATCTAACTTTGCTGTGTGCCAACTTTATGACTTTAGACAAATCACTTAAGCCCTCTGTCATCTGAAAAATGTGAATAAAGTAGGGATGATAATATCGGTTGACTTAAGGAAAATGTCTTATAAACCTCAAAGTGCTATGTAACAAATATAACACATATAGTCTCTGGGACATTCTTATCCTAACTTCCATTTTCATAGACAAGTTGGTTTGCCAATTCTCCAAGGGTAACCCTGAGGCATATGGGGTAATTCTCTAAAGCGATTGGTCCAAATCCCTGCATGCTTTCCCCAAGATTATAATTTGAGAATCAATTTATTCAATCAGTCTTAAGTTACTTTTAGTTCTTTTTTTTCTTTCTTTTTGGGAAGGCAGGGCAATTGGGGTTAAGTGGGGTTAAACCCAAGGTCACACAGCTAGTAAGTGTTAAGTGTCTGAGGCCAGATTTGAACTCAGGTCGTCCTAACTCCAGAGCTGGTGCTGTATTCACTGTGCTACCTAGCCTCCCCTTAAATTACTTTTAGAAAGGAATATTTACTAAGTCAGAACAATAAGAACATTTGGTACAATTGAGATAATAATTGTAAAACAGCACAGTACCTGGTACACAGTAACATCTTTTTCTATATATGTTAGTAATTATTGTTATTCTTTTTTTATATTTTTTTTCATTTTTCAATTGCTTTATTAACTTCTGATTTACATCATTCATTTCCTTCTTGCCTTTTTGTTTTTTGGAGGGCAATTGCGGTTAAGTAACTTGCCCAAGGTTACATGGCTAGTTTTTTTTTTTTTGTGGGTGTTAAGTGTCTGAGGCTGGAACTGAACTTGGGTCCTCCTGACTCCAGGGCTAGCGCTTTACTCACTGCACCACCTAGCTGCCCCTTACATCATTCATTTTCTCCAGGTTTTGAGTTACAAATTTTCTTCCTGTTTTTCCCCTACCCACTGCCCCAAAATAGCAGTCCCACAGGATATCCCCTCCTCCAATCTGCTCTCTCGCATATCTTCTCCCATACCCCCTAATTATTGTTATTCTTATAAGACATTCCCCCAAATACCTCTCCACAAGTATATACAGAGTCCAGGGAAAAGTGGGCTCAATCTTAGCATGTGTGGCAAAGGCTTAACTCACAGATCATATTTGCTGCAAGTCTTTTTTTTTTTCTCTCTTGAATTTACAGGATGCTCAAGAAATCCCCTTCAGCATAGTAAATTTCCATCCAGTTGTTGATGAATCCCAATACAGACATTGTCACAGGCTGATCCAGGGATGCTGTTTGGGATACGGATAGAAAGATGGAAACTGGTGCTGTCCTTGGGGGAGGGGGAGGACACTAGTGGGAAGATGAGAAGTTCAACATCCTTTACACTTTTTGAAGCTTGAATGCCTTCCTCAATCAGGAAAAAGGAAGGAGATCTGGCTGAGGCCAAAACCATAGCTTCTGCCCTCTGCCCCAACCCTGTCTCCAAGTGGTTTCTTCTCTAGGGTTTTTTTTCCTAGAACTTCACACTTTCTCCAATTTTTGGAAATCTTTCATTCTGGGTATCTTGATGCTTTATATAGAGTCCCATACTTTACCCCCTCTACTTCACCCCCAGAACAGACTTCTAGTCTGGTGACATTTCATTTCATCAAATAGCTTTCAAATATTTTCCCCACTTCATCCAAAGTCTATGAGTGAATGGTTGAACGGGGATTTTGTGAGAAACCTCTATGATAATAAGCACCTTGTAAACCTTTAACCACTATATAAATGACAGTTATCATTGATTGAGACATGTTTTGATCTAGTTAAGACATCTGGACTAAAATGCAGTGGGATTATTTTGACCTAACCTTACAAATACATCAATAAATCAATCTAATTGCACTTAGCCCCACAGGTGGGGTGTTCCATAGTATTGTAGGTGCAATTAGTCAAGGTACAAAAGTTTCCACTGTAAAATGCTTTTTACTTTATTTTTCGTTCTTAAATGGTGATACTAGAACAAAGCTAAATTGATTCTCACCGAATTATCTTTTACCTAAAATGAGGTTTCAAGGTCATTAGTGTCCTTACTATGTAGAGTGGATTAATGAGTTAAATTTCATGAGTTGACATTATACCAAGAAAATGATATCCAAATTCTTGGAGGAAAGGTTGCATGGATAGATAAAACTGTATTTGCAATGCGCTTATGTTTGTGAGAGATAAACAATTCAGAGGAAGGCTTTTATAATATGGAATCTTTTGTCTTCTGCCTTCTCTCAAAATGATTTTTATTTTCTATTAACCTCTTCTCAGATGACTACAACAAAGGCAAACAGACTAATTTGAAGATCCTGATAAAACATTAATGTCAAGTATTTAACTCTTCTGGAACTTTTTGAAACTTTAGAATTCTTTTGACTTAGTCAGTAGTGAAGTTAACTCTTTAGAGACTCATGAGGATGAATAATAATTTAGAGCTACAGAATGTTTCTCAGAAATTTATGCATAGTTTCAATGCTGACAGGGCATTTATAAATTGAGACAGAAATAGTATCACTTGTGCTGTGCTGTGCCTCTGTGTAATTAGCCACTGGCTGTCCCTGGGTGGATTGTTATGTGATTACACTAAGGCAATAGGGGTAAAAAAAAAATTGAAGTGATTCAAAGGTGTTGGAAAATGGGAAAATGTGCAAATCCATCAGAAGTTTTTAAACTTGGTATCTGTGAACTTGTTTTTAAGAAATATTTTGATAACTATATTTAGTATGGTGGTTTCCTTCATAATCCCATGTATTTTACTTTATGCATTTAAAAACATTGTTCAAAGAAGGGGTCCATAGGCTTCACCAGATTGCCAAACGGGTCCATGATGCAAAAAAAAAAATAAATTAAGAATACCCTCATTACAGGGCGGTTAGGTGGCGCAGTGAATAGAGCACTGGCCCTGGAGTTAGGAGGACCTAAGTTCAAATCCAGCCTCAGACACTTAACACAAAAAAACTAGCCCATGACCTTGGCAAGTCACTTAACCCCAATTGCCTTACCTTCCCGCCTTCAAAAAGAAAGAAAAAAGAAATCCTGCATTAGAGATCTGAATTCATAACTAAGCTACCAATGTGATTTGTAGCAGGCTGACCAAAGCAAAAAGCCTTCTTCATCATCATGCCATTACCATTGGGTATCTTCACTATTCAGTCTTCTTGGACACCAACTCTCTCCTCTTCCAATTCTCTTATTTGAGTTCTCTGATAAGCTAGTGTATCATCTGTCCTGTGGTTAGCAAATTTCTACCTCTTGCCTTCCTAATCCCTGTGATTCTGAGTTGCTTTCTCTTGAGGGGGAAAAAAGATCCTTTCCCTTGCTGTCTCCTTTCACTCTCATCTCTCCTATCCTTTCTCAGCCTCTATTCTTCTCCTCCCAACTTTCCATCCCGCCTTCAGGAACCCTTACTGCATCATGAGCAAACTCATTCATTTTTGTTGCTTTTCTCTTATATACTCTCCATCCTCTGGCACTCAGAGAACCCTGATTTTCTCTGGCAGATGTTGAATCATTTACCTCATTCTTCAGGGCTGGCTACTTCTTTTCTTGAGCCCTCTAACCTACTAAGCAGAAGCATTATTTCATTCCTACTGCCTACTACATACCTTTCATTCCTACTGCCAGTTCTAGACCCTCCCTCAGAATCTCAGAATCTGAATTGGAAAGACCCTCAGAGACCATCTAGTCTAAACTATACCTGAACAAGAACCTATTTAGCACATATCTGAGAAATCCAGTCTTCGCTAGGTGCCAAAAGAGGAATCCCCAAGGCATCTCATTCTACTTTGGGATTGTTATAATTGTTGGAAAACTTTTCCATTATGTTAAGCTTAAATTCACCTCTTTGTTGCTGCCATTCATTGCTCCTAGTTCTGACCTCTGTTTAACAACTGGCTTTCTGCAAAGAAAAAAACAAACCTTGTAAGACTGGCACACTTTTAAATTTAATCCACATTATTAAAGTTCTCTCTTTTTCTTAAGTCTTGACAATCCATAAAACAATAAATCAAGCCCTGCTTTGTAGTATTTATGTAAATGCTCATACTGAAAATTCAATAATAGATCTCCCTAGACATTAGGAGCTGGGTCCAGAACACCCCCGTATGGAACCAAGTGACTTGGCATTCTCCTTTTTAATTTTATTTTCCAGGGTGGGGGTAGAATGGTGAGAGGGGAAGGTTCACACCATCTAGGTATATATCTAGAACCTTATTGTTGGAATCTGCCATCCTTCAAGTCACTCTCTATCTTGTCTGAGATGGTTCAGCACCTGCCTTTATCTCTACCCAAAGATGAATCAAGACTATATATCCCAACACATTTAGATAGGGTCTAAACTATTTTCCCTTTTGAGCCTTTCAGTACAGTCCTGCCTACCAGGAGTCAATGAAATAGCTATTACACCTAAAATCCATTTGCTCCTCTTTTAAAACACCCCAAACTATTGCCTTGTATCTCTCCTTCTTCTCAGTACCAAACTCCTAGAAAGAGTTATCTACACTCTCTGCCTCCACTTTCTTACCAACTCATTTATTTCTCAAAACTTTGCAATCTGGCTTCTGACTCCACCACTCTTTGAAAATGCTTATTCAAATGTTGAAATGACTTTTTCTCAGTCCTTACCTATCTAAATATGTAGCTTTTGACCCCATCGATCACCCTTCCTTGCTGTATACTCCTTCTGAAGTATCCTTTGCTTTCATGACACTTCTCTCTCCTGACATTCCTTTTCTGTCTGACCACTATTTCTCAATCTCCTTTGCTTAATCATTGTAAATATCCTACCCCTTAAGTATGGGTGTGCCTCAAGGCTCTGTGCTAAGGCTGCATCTTATTTTCCACTCTCAGTGATTTTATCTGTTCCACTGTTTCAATGATTATTTTTTAAATGGAAGCTTATTGGTTTTTAAATGGCTCAAATTGCAAGTAAAAATTTGGGATGTTTTGCAAATGTGTGTAATCTTTGCTAAGGGGCCGTGCTAATCTTCTACATGATGCCAAAGCGAGCATTTCAATGATCATTTCTATGGGGATGATGCCCAGTTCTATACATCCAGCCTGAATCTTTCTCCTAAGCTCTGACTCTACATCTATAAATACTTATAAGACAACTCCACCTGGACGTCCCCTTAGAAACTTTAACTGAATGTATCTAAAATTTAACTCATTATCTTTGTCCCTTCTTCAGACTTCTCTGGTTCCATTGAAAGCACCTTTGTTACCTCACCATCATCAACTCTCCCTTTGCTCTCAACTTCAACATCCAACTAAGTTGCTAAGTCTTGTTAATTTCATTTCTACAACACCTCTAGCTTTGGTCCCTTCTCTCTTCTTGATACCCACTGGCCTCTAATTCATCTCCCCAATTCTAGTCTTTCCCTTCTCAAGCCCATCTTCCATACAACTGCCACATCATATGACTACAGTCACTGTTCTCTCCCCTTTTCAAAAAACTTCAATGGCTAACTATTGCTTCTAGGATCAAATACAAACAATTTGGCTCTTGAGGTCTTTTACAATCTGACTCCAGTATACTGTTTCACCTTAATTTCTAGCCATACTTTCTTTAATATATCCAGTGTTCCAGGCAAATTAGTTTTCTAGCAGTTTCCTGAGCTCCATGCAGTGATTTCTCTTGCCTGGAATGTACTTCTTCCTTGAGTCCACCCCACAGAATACTTATCTTCCTTTAAGGCTCAGCTCAAATTTCTCATGAAGCCTCCATTCATCCAGTATTTGCTTCTTTAAATCACATCTGTAATACATTTGTATACCTGTATGTATGTAGCAGAAAGTAAGCCCCTTGAGGGCAGGTATTGTGTTGATTTTTTCTTTGTATCACTCATGCCAAGCACAGTGCGTTGTACATAGCACATACTTAATAATTCTTTGCTGAACATGTATAAACTATATTGGATTGCTTACCATCTTAGTCAGGGGGCAGAGAAGGAAGGAGGAACAGAGAGAATTTAGAACTAAAAAAATATTTTTAAAATTGTTTTCACACGTAATTGGGGAAAAAAAACCATAAAATGAAAAAAACTTCTTTACTGAATTGAATTCAGTTGAATCTAACAAATGAGATAACATAAAGCACTTTGCAAGCCTTAAAGTGTTGCATAAAAGCTAGCTTTTTAGGCAGCTAGATGGAACTGTGGATAGAACACAGGACCTGGAGTCAGGAAGACCTGATTTTAAATCCTTCCTCAAATACTTATTAGCTGTATGACCCTGGGCAAGTCACTTAACTTCTATAAAGCTCTTTGCAAACCTTAAATCACAATATAAATACTAGCTATTATTAGAGAACACTTTCAAAATTACATAAGTTTAGAGATGACCTTATCTAAGTGGATATTTCTTTAGAAATTAGGCAGGATAGGGGTGGCCAGGTAGCACAGCGAGTAAGAGCACCGGCTCCAGTGTTGAGAAGACCTGGAGATCAAATCCCGGGCTCAGACACTTAGCACCCACCCAGAAACACCTGGCCGTGTAACCTTGAGCAAGTTACTTAACCCCAATTGCTTTAAAAAAAAAAAAGAAATTAGGCAGGACAAAAAAAATAGGTGTTGGTTTATGCTATAAGGTTTCTGTGCTATTGTAGAGGTGCTATAATGATAATATATAATAAAACATTGTAATACATAATAATACTGCATATCACCACATAATTGGTGCTACCACATCATTGACACACCCTGGATTTTTTTTAGTTCAAAAATTGGTTTGTAACCTTTGATCACGTAATTGTCTCATGGTATAATTCTGTTTGTCACACTGTTCAAAAAGTAAACAGAGCAGCATTGTATTCACCAGTGGCATATGGATATGCATTTATCTTTAACCCATTGTGATCTGGGAGCCTAGAATTCTTAGCATAAGAGCATTTTCACTATTCAATTTTAACACATATTCATGAGTATTCCATGTATCTTAATCTTGCACCAAAGACAGTTTAGCAATAAATTATTTTTAAGTAGTACAGGCACAATGGTTTTAAAAGCTTCACATAATAGTTGCAACCCACTTTTTTGTGCAATCTGCAACAATTATGCAGTGAAATACAATAATAAAAATAACAGCTGCCATGTACTAAGCACTTAACATGGTACCTCATTTGCTCTATCAGGATAATTAAAGATACTATGAGCTTGCAACATAGCTCCTTTTTGAGCAGTTTGTCATAAGTTAATACTGGCTTTGGGAAAGGGAAAGTGAGGAATTCACAGCAAATTGTAGGAGATGGAGGAAGGATAAACTGAACTCAGCAAAAGTGATAAGAAACTCCATCTGGGGCTTTAGGCCTGGTGGATTAAAGTGGATGTTGGGTATATAAGCTAAGGAGAGATACATGGGAACCATGCCTTATTAGCTGGTTGGCGGTGAGAAGTGGACAATATACAATTACAATTTTCAGCCATATAGAATCAAGTAGGCATGATAATATGGTAGTATTTAGCCATATCTGGGAACATTAACCAACAATTACCTATATTATGTATTGCATCTAATTGCAATCTAATTATGTATTGCATCTAATTGGTTCCAAAAGAGCTTACCATAAGGGTTCAGCTTTGTTGCAAGCCTGTACCACTTCCCCATCAGCCCTGCCACTCTTATGGAAGAAATTGGGTACTGGAAAGTGGGTAATAAACATTGATTTTCTGCATATATATGTCCAGATGACAAGCAGCAAGAAGTTTTCTATTGACCATTATAAAAGAACATAATTTCTGGATTCAAAATCTGACTTTTTTCCTTGTGGTCTGAAGGGGACCATGTGCTTCTGGGGTGGTAGGTTCCTTAGAGATGTCAAAGAAAATAAACTGAGTCACTCAACATTGTGTTTTGTGTTCAGTTCTATAAGAAACAAGGTTTTTGTTAGAAAATATGGAAATAATTATTCGAAGCAGGGTTGCCTGATAGAGATAACTCTATCAATCAAGCGTCCCTTTTTTTACACAAGAAGTCTGGGTCTTATATCATTCTGTGAAAAATTCTCATAGAAAGTTTTAGAAATTACCTCATTCTGTGGGAATTTACATTTTGAAAGTTACTAGTTAGTTACAGTTTACAAGTTACAATTTAGGAACAGAGTGTTTATCAGAAGGAGAGGGAAAACAAAACAAATCTAGAATTTGGTATGCTACATAATTTTAGTTAGTATCATATTGCTTCAAGGACTTCCACAAAGAAATACTATTACAAGTCATTGATTCAAACAAAAATAATTTTTCTAGAAAAAAATTAAATCTTATCACATATATAAAAATGTTATCTTCTGCTGTCATAGTATATGTTAGTATTTGCATGTGACTCAATTTATTTGCTTTGATACCTCTAAGGAACCCACTACTTCAGAAGCACATGGTACCCTTTTGTGAGAGTCAATTGAAAATTTCTTGCAGTTTGTCATTTAAACACACTTGAGTAGAGAAGCAGTGTTTTTCCATTACCCACTTTCTTCTATGAGAGGCATGGTGCTAATGGGGAGATGGTATAGGCTTAGAACAAAGCTGAACTTCTCATACTAAGTCAATTTTGTCTTGATTACCAACTGATAGATTTAGAGGCCTAATAAATTTCTAGTTAAGCCTTATGTGCTATTTAGTTTTAATTTATCAATCAGAAGGATGCCCTAATGTGTTGCTTCCACTGAGGGGGAAGGGCTGCCATTATTTAGGCCATGATTATTGACAGAACTTTATGCCTATTGGTATATTGGAAGAGTTTCCAACATTACCCAGGAGGAGGAGGGGTGATACTACTAGACTGTGGTTATTTTTTGACTGAATGGTTTCATTAGTGTAGTGATCTCCAATAAAGAACTTCCTCTACTATTAATTGTGGGCATGTTCTAACTATAGGATTAGAGAATTGTCTATCTCTGAGAGGTGCAGTAACTTGCCCATGGTCACAAAGCCATTATGTGTCAGAAGCAAGAGTTGAACCCAGACATTTCTAACTATGAGACTGACTCTCTATTTACTAAATACCACGCTGACTTTTTAGACTAAAATTTTTCTAGAGCAAGGATTTTTTAAAATAATATTTTATTATTATTTTCCCATTTGCATGTAAAAACAATTTTAGACATTCATTTTAAAAAATTTTGAATTTCAAATTCTTTCCCTTCTTCCTTCCCCTGCCCCTTTCCTGAGACAGCAAGCAATTTGATGTAGGTTATACACATGTAATCATACACAGCATATTTCCATATTAGCAAGTTGTGAAAGAAAACACAGACCAAAAAAAACTCCACTAAAAAAAGTTTGCTTTGATATGCATTCAGACATCATTAGTTCTTTCTTTGGAGGGAGATAGCACTTTTTTCTTGATAAGTCCTTTGGAACTGTCTTAGATCATGGTATTGCTGAGAAGAGCTAAGTTAATCATAATTGATCATCACACAATATTGCTGTTATACAATGTTCTTCTGGTTCTGTTCACTTCACTTTGCATCAGTTCATGTAAGTCTTCCATGTTTCTTTGAAATCATCCTGTAGATCAGTGATTCTTAAATTGGGATCCATGAACCTTTTTTTAAAAAAATGTTTTGATAACTATATTTCAATATAATTGGTTTTCTTTGCAATCTTCTGTGGGTTTTTTTCTTTCATTCATTTAAAAATATTATACCCACAGATTTTTTCCAGACTGCCAAAGGGTTCCAGGACACACATAAAGATTACACATCTCTCTGATCTAGGATGCTTAGCCTATGAGCCTTGAGAGGCTATCATAGAAGATCTCCAGAATCCATTCACCCTGGGAAGATAAACCCTGGATTCCTGTACTCCCAAGTCTGATAGTAGGTAGTGCTCATTATTACACCTTTCTTAAAAAATGCCAAGAAGCAGAGGATGACCAAGAGAGAGGTCATAAAGGAACCTCATTCCTCATGATCCCCCTAGAAAAAAGCATAAAAAATGTTAAAAAGGAACAAAGTGACAAATTTTTACAAGAAAATTAAACTTACCAAGAAGGCAATAAACAAACAACCCCCCCCCCCCAAATCCTTCAACTTAAAACCCTCATATAACAACAACAACAATGGCGAACAAAGGAATAATTCTAAGAAGAGATGTTCAATGAAACTATCAGTTGAGAGCTTGGGTCCAGTCCAGCTACTGACACAGTTGTATGACAATGAGTAAATCCCTTAAGCTCTTTGAAACCTGTTAGTTAATTTTTAAAAGGGGAATAATAATATTTGTAGTATCTACCTTTGAAGTAGTAGTGCTAACTGAATGAGATAACATATGTAAAGAACTTTTTCAAAAGCCCTAGAGAAATGAGCTATTGCTGTTATAAGAAGTTGCATCAGAAAATACACAACAGCAACAACAACAAAACTGAAGAACTCTTGAGAGATACACTTAAATGAATAAGAGACACACTTGAGGAATCAAATCATCAACCAAATCACAGGAGAAATTAAAGAACTGAATAGAGTGAAGCTATCTCAGGAGAAGATAATGGAAAATCTTACAAAGATTCACAGTAAGAGTGAATTGCAACATTAGAAAGAGAATTAGTACAGTGAAGCAAAGAATGGCAGGTCATGCAGTTAGCTGGGGTGGGGTGGGGAAAATTAGCAAGTGACTCAACTAGAAAAAAAGATTTGGTGAGAGTCATAGATGTGAAAGGGGCCACTAGGTAGTGCCATAGTGCACAGAGTGCTGGACCTGAACTCAGAACGAGATCAAATCTGGCCTCAGACATGTACTAGTTGTGTGTCCCTGAGCACGTCACTTAACTCCTATTTGCCTTGGTTTCCTCTGTAAAATAAGCCAGAGAAAGAAATGGCAAATCACTCCAGTATCTTTGCCAAGAAAACCCCAGATGGGATCAGATAGAGCTGGACACTTAAAAACAACTGAACAAAAATAGTAGATGTGAAAGATAGATGAAGAAACTAGAAATACTAGAGTCCTAGAAAATGTCAAAAAAGAAAAGTATATGATGGCTATGTTTCCTGACATTATACAAACAAATTTCAAAGTTCTATAAAAGAATAAGCAAATGGAAAAGCAGTTACAGAAAGAAAAGGTATAGCAACAAGACATGAAAGAAATAAGCATTTTTTTAAATGAGGAGAGAATTTCATTATTTGAGGATGACATAGCTTTATAGGTAAGAGTGTCCCAAAATTCTTTGTGCAGTTGGAAGCTTAATAGCTTAAGGTAAGTTATCAAGAAAACTTGATTTAAAAAAGCTTAAAGTAAAATGAAAATAGCTTAAACATAAGCTTAAATAAGCTATTAAGCTTAAAGTTGCACTAAGACTTTTGAGACCCCATTTAGGTAGTGCAATAGATAAAACCCTGAACCTGTAACCAGGAAGACCTGAGATCATATCTAGCCTCAAATGCTTTGTAGTTATACAATCATGGACAATTCACTTAGCTGCTATCTGCTTCAGTTTCTTTCTTTCTTTTTTTTTTTTTTTTTTGGTTTTTGGAGGGGGAATGCAGGGCAATTGGGGTTAAGTAACTTGCCCGAGGTCAGAGGGCTACTAAGTGTTAAGTGCCAGAGGCTGGATCTGAACTCAGGTTCTCTTGACTCCAGGGCCACTGTTCTATTCACTGTGCCACCTAACCAACCCCTACCTCAGTTTCTTCATTTGCAAAATGGGGGTGACGATTATAATAGGATGTATCTGTCACAGTTGTTGCGAAGATAAAGTGAGATATTTGTAAAGTGTTTTGCAAGCTTTGAAGAGCTATATAAATAATAGCTATTAAATTATTATTATTAAATGTAAGATCATTGAGGGTAATAACGGTTTCGCTTTCATCTTCCTTTCCTCAGTCTAGCAAAGTGCCTGGCATATAATAGGCTACTTGTAAATGCTTGTTAAATTCAATCTAGAAAATCTAAGAGATTGAAAAAAATAGTTAATTGGGGTGGCTAGGTGGCACAGTGAATAGAGCACCGGGCCTGGAGTCAGGAGGACCTGAGTTCAAATCCGGCAACTGATACTCAACACAAAAACTAGCCGTGTGACCTTGGGAAAGTCACTTAACCCCAATTGCCCTCCAAAAAAAGCAAAAATAATAGTTAATTGAGCTAATATGGGACATTAGCAAGGTCATGAGTTACAAGAGAAACTCACAAAATCATCATTTTAATATACAACCAATAAAACCCAGGGCAAACTGAGAGAAAGGAAAATGCTATTTATAATAATAACTTACGTTTATATAGCACTTTAAGGTTTTTCAAAGAGCTTTCCTCACAACTCTGTGAGGTAGATAGAGCAATTACTGTTATCTCTGTTTTTACAGGTAAAAAAACTGAGACTGAGAGGTTAAGTTATTTGGCCATGATCACAAAGCTAGTAAGTATCTAAGGCAGGATTAGAACACAGGTTTCATGACTTCAAGTCTCCTACTTTACCCTCTATGTCACATTATCTCTCAGGATGACAAAAATCTAACATATAAGTAGGCATTAATGAACTAAGACATATTACAGACCTCTAGGAAGACAACTTTAAAATGGCTTTTTAACACAAATAAGTAAAGATCTCGACAGTTAGATGTATATCAAGCATATATGGTTATAACAAGCTAACATAACATAAACATCAATGTTTCTAACATTAATTAATGTATTTAATGCAATAAACCCCAAATACCAATGGTTTGCTTTCTGAAACTAGATAAATATACATATTATGTGTATGTATATATGTATATATATAATGATAATCATTAAATATCCTATTTTGGCCAAAGTCTGAGTTAATCAAACAAACTGCTTTCCCTTGCTTTGAAAATGCCTTTTTCTGTGTCAGCAACTCCAGAGCATCCTGAGATCATAAATTCCAAACAGACCCTGCTTTGCCTTTGCTCTCTGAGTGAGCTCGGAGAATACCTCTCCTTATGTCAACAAACCAGATGAGGCTTACTTTATGGCCCTTAAGATGAGACCCTTAACTTGAGGTATTAACTTGAGTAATGGGACTTTTTCTTATCTTAATATTTTCTGGACATATGTTATGAAATGTTAATGGTTAAAGAAAACTGATATCCTGGGTCATAATTTCAATTGATATTAGGTCAACTCTCTTTGTTTTATTGTATTTACCATCTATTCAATTAAGAAAATCCCTTTCTTATACAATGATTAAACATTTATGGAAATCATAAATTTGTGTGACACAGCCACCCTGAATTGTGATGGTCCTAAAATGTATTTAAGGTTTCTCATCTTTTTGTTCATTGGTCAGACTTACTTAGTCTGGCTCCTTGTACAAGTCTGCTAGTTTTTAAGGGAATAAATACTGTAACTGTACATTATTATTTGTCTCCTTTAACCAAACTTTGAAAATGTTGACAACACACACACACATATAAAATGGTAACTATAGAAAGTAAAAGATGGCTCCCCAAGTAATTTTCAACAAGCATTTATTAAGTACCTACTTAATGTTCTAGTCACTATGCTAAGCACTGGGAATACAAAGAAAGACAAAAAAATTCTGCTTTCAAGGAGACCACGATCTAATTAGGGAGACAACTATGAACAAAAGATATATACGGGATATACTGGAGATGATCACAAAGGGAGGGCAGTAACATTAGGGAGGATTGAGAAATGTTTCTTTATGCAGTAAGATTTTAGCTGGTAATATTGTTCAGTGAAGAACTGTGAATGACTTAACTATTCTTAGCAATACAATGATCCAAGACAATCCCAAAGGACTAATGATTAAGCATACTATCCACCTCCAGAAAAAGAAATGACATTGTTTAAATACAAACTGAAGCATGCCATTTTCACTTTCTTTTTTTTTTCATTTATTAGAATCTTCTTGTACAAAATGACTAATATGGAAATGTTTTACATTAAAAAAAGATTTTAGATCAGAATTGAGGGAAGTCAGGGAAAGTAGGAGGCAGAGATGAGGAAAGAAGGAATTCCAGGCACGAGGAAGAGCCAGTGAAAATGCCCGGAGTCTGGAGAGATGGAGTTTCATGTGGGAGGAAAAGCCAGGAGGTCAGTGTGACTGGATTGTCCAGTTCCTAGAGCAGGAGGTAAGGTGTTAAGAATACTGGGAAAGTAGGAGGGGACCAAATATGAAGGGGTTTAAAAGCCAGAGGATTTTATATTTGATCTTGAAGATAATAGGAAGCCACTAGAGTTTACTTGAATGGGGTGTGGGGGGAAGTACATGAGATGTGCTTTAGGAAGGCCTATTTGACAATTAAGTGGAAGAGAGACTTGAGGCAGGGAGAACCGCCAGATGGCTAATTATAATAGTCCATGTGTGAGGTCATGAGATGGTGGCAATATCAGAGGAGAGAAGAGGGGCTTATGCCAGGGATATTACAAAGGTAGAAATAACAAGACCTGGCAACAGTTTGGATATGGGAGTGAGGATGGAGAGTGGAGGAGTAGAAAAATGACATCTAGGTCTTGAGCCTGGGTCAGTAGGAGGATGGTGGTTCTGTCAATAGTACTGTGTAAAGTTAGGAAGAAGGGAGTGCTTATGGGGAAAGAGAATTAGTTCGATTTTGAATCTGTTGAGTTCATGATATCTGTGTGACAGATACAAAAATATATCATAAATCATTATGCTTAAGAATTAGGGAGCTCTAAGAACATTTTTAGAAAGATGAGAAGGATTGAGGAGAGATGATTGATGAAATAAAAGAGGAAGGGGAAAGTGGAATAAAAGGTATGAGGTGGGATTAACATTAATAAAGAATAGGGATACTTCTTCTGTAACAGGAGGAGAACCTGGGGGTTCATTTTGAGAAATAGAGGAGGGGATCTTAACGCCAAATACTCTCAATACCATCAATGGAGTAAATTAGTTTGATAGAAATATAGGGGTTGGTAGCATGGTTTGGAGCTTGAGGAGAGAGGAAAATATTTGGAAAAGTGAATGTGTAGATTGTGAGAGGGAGTTGATAAGAACATAAAATAATTATCCATCAGGACAAGATAACCTGAATTACTTGCTATAAAAATTTAATGGGTGAAATCAGATCAATTTTGTGACTTTCTCAAGGAGTATTCAGCAGACTGGAAGCAGAAGTAATCAGACCAGGTGGCATATGGGGAACAATTCAGTCACTCTAACTCAGCTAGGAAAGAAAATTGGTGCATGAGATGAAGTGAGTCAAAAGTTCTTCACAGTTGCTTGAGGAGCCTCTTTGTGTGATTACAAGGTAGGGCTTTTGATCTTACTTACAAAAGATTTGGCAATATGCTGACTGGCCTAGAAGTGTATCAGCCTACATAATCTCATTCTAAATCAATTTTGAGCAACTCCTTTCTCATTACATTCCCATTATTTGTCTTCCCCTCATGACTAATCACACTATGGTGGGGTTGAGATTGTGTCCCTAAATAGGGAAGTAAATTAGGGTCATCAAAGAATCAATGATTATCTCTGGACCTTCACAGTCCATATAACTCACATTACCAGTGAAGAGCAAAGTTCAGGTTTGTTCTTCCATGTCGTGACTGTACCTCATTGCTTTTTTGGGCTTGACTTCTATTGCCTATAGGTCTGAGGTTCCTATTTCTGTCAATCTCTCTTCAACTCATTTCAAATATTTATTAAATGTCTTTTATATGCAAAGCAACTTCTTTCTCCTTTGGGACTCTGTAAGTCTGTTGCCTTTGCTTCAATGGCCAGATGACATTTCTCTTTCACAACAGTTCATGTGCCAATCTGTGTTACCTGGATTCTTACTTCCACTGAGACTCAGAGTTTCTGTCACTTTGCTGAGCTGATACAACTGTCATTACTTCTTCAGCAAAGTTTGATATCATTTTTAGAAAAGGACAATGTGGGCCAACATACCTCTAGACCAGTCTCCAGATAAATAGATTCCATGTAAGTATATGTTGTACAATATCACTATGCTCCAAATAATTGAGCAACTTGGGCTTATGTTTTCCTTGGTACTTGCAGAATTTGTATTGTCTAAATTTGTCCACTGGTAGTGAAGAAAATTTAAGTAACCCATATCACTTCTGTGTTCAAAAAACTTTAGTGGCTTCCTGTTACTTCTAGAATGTAAATAGAACCTCCTCTGTTTAGAATTTAAAGCCCTTTATATCCCAACTTACAAATGTATAAAGTATGGAGAATGATGAGGTCAAACTAAAGATCTTATCTTGAGAAGCCAAATTTGACCTCAGGAGTGTGCTGGAGCTGGTCCAACAGGCAAACATCAGAAATCAGGGCTTGATTTATTGCTTTGGTTTTTCTAGACTTAAGACAATGTAAATAATGTAGATTAAACTTAAAAGTGTGTTAAGCATATCTTTTTTTCTTGGGTAAATGGGTTGGTAAACATTTATTATCACATTTCTAAATAAGGGTCAATAAGACTTAATAGTCTTATGATTGGAATATGGCTCTGGAAAAGTATACTTCAATGAAAAGGAACAGAATAAATAAGGAGGTAGTGAAACATTAAGATGTATTCATGTGAGAAAACATAGGAAGAAAGAGGGAAGAACATTTGAGTGAGGATCAATTAAGTGAGAAATTTTGTTCTGGGAGTATACTACAGAACATTTGGACCAAAGCAGGAAATAGATGAAGAATTCAGGAGGTGAATTACAAAAACACTTTTTCCCTCTCCTCTCCTCTCCTCTCTCTCCTCTTCTTTCCTCTCCCTTTCAAATGAGATAGGATATGGAAAAGTACTTTGCAAACCTTAAATTACTATATAAATGCTAGCTATTATTATTATAATTGTCTGACAGAGGAACTGATAAATACTTGCCTTGCCTTAATTGTAAGATAGAGGAACTGTTAGTCTTGACATAATTCTGATTAATAAGAATTAGCTAGTGACTGAAGTAGAAATAATGGAAACTTTTGGAGGAAGTAACCACTTTATCTTAGAATTCATGATGAAGGAGAGGAAAGCCAAGTACATTCAGAAATGCACCCTAAGCTTTTTTGAGGGGTCTGGGGTGGTGGTGGAGTAAATTTCAAAAGCTTCACAGAAAAAGATAAGTACAATACAGGGACTAACCTTTGAGACTGCCACCGTGACTAAACTACAGCCTCATCCTGGAACTCCCCTCACACCCTGGGGCTTCCTAAATTTGGAACTTCCATCTTCCCTTGTGACCTTCTCACCCTGGAACATACTTCTGCCACACCAACCCCCTTCTCTCATTGGTGAATTACTTCCAGGGTCTCCATTTTGGGTAGGGGCCCAGGCAAATCAAGCTTTAGTCCTCTCCATGTTCTCCTTCTGATTTTCTGGACTTTAGCACTATGACCCAAAGTCGTATTTTCCCTTTACCTTCAGCCTTTTCCATTCGCTTTTACGTGTTGTCTTCTCCCATTAAAATGGAAGCTCCTTGAGGGCAGGGAATGTCTTTCTTTTTGCTTGTATTTGTATTATTAGCCTTTAACATGGTGGCTGGCTCATAGTAAGTGCTTAATTTTTTTTTGTCTAATAGTTAGCCAGTCAATCAATAAACATTTAGCAAGTGCCAAATGTATGTCAGGCAATATGATAAGTTCTGGGAATACAGAAAGAAGCAAAAGACAGTCCCTGTTCTCTAATGGAGGATACAACATGCAAACAAATATACACAAACAAGCTATGTGCAGAAAAATAGGAAATTATGAGAAGAGGGAAGGCACTAGAATTAAGAGGGGTTGGGAAAGGCTTCCTGTAAAAGATGAGATTTTAGCTGAGACTTAAGAAAGCCAAGGGGATCATGGAGTTAAGGAGATAGAGAGTTCCAGGCATGGGGGACACTAGAGAAAATTCCTGGAGCTTAGAGATGGAGTGTTTTGTTTGTAGAATAGCCAGGAGGCCAGGATCACTGGATGAAAGAGTACACATTGGGGAGTCGGATGTAAGAAGACTGGAAAGGTAGTAGGTGGATAGATTATGAAGGACATCTAAGGTCAAACAGAAGATTTTTACCTACAGGGGAATTTGACCTGGAAAAGAAGAGAAACTTTTAAGAATGAAAATCTAAAGGCACAAAGACAAATAGTTCTGAAGGTAGGTAAAGGAAGAGCTGTATAAAGATATAGGTACTCAAATACCCAAAGGAATACACGTCCTCCTCAATTTGAAAGTACCCTTCACTGATGTAACTGATAAGTCATCTCTCTGTACAACTCTCATCCCTATATTCCCCAAAATATGTTAGAAGTCCAACAAGATGGGAGGCCTTCCTAGATTTCTTCTAGCATAATAATGGCACAAGTGTGGCCATCTACCTCTTGTCCTTCACTGTCACCTTGTGATCAGCCTATCTTTTCTTTCTGTTACAGAATTGTTTGACAACATCCTTTACCTGTTTTTCTTCCAAGTTCCTTGTTGTTTATATGTTGTAACATGCTCCCACACACCATGAGCCTTTCCATCGCCCTCCTTATGATTACCATCTTTAATTCTTTGGAGGCAGTAGTATTCCAGATCTCAGAAAATATTTTTTGTCATCATAATTCTTGAAAATCACTTACATTTTTCATCTCTATATAGTCATCTTTCTATTTTCATCGTTGAATGCCCTTGGGATGACTTTGCTTAGTTGAATATCTTGCCAGGCTTTAATTAAATTGGTTTTACCTTCTTCTGCTTCTCATTTTTTATGTGGCAATACTGCTCATAGTTTTTCTTCATTCTTCTTCATAATATTTTACAGATGAGTTTGTACTCTAACCTGATGTTGTCTTTGGCAGTCATATCACTTGGTTTGGCAAGTAAGTCAAATGTTGGCTGACTAAAATGCTTTCTGGGATCTTTTGGTCTCCTTTTAGCAATTAATTTACATTGATTTAACTTTAAGATTTCCTTTGTAGTCCTGTGTATTTTACTTTGTGCAATTAAAACATTATCTTGAAAAAGGGTCCTTAGGCTTCACTAGATTTCCAGAGGGATCTATAACATTCAAAAAAATTGTAGAACCCCTCTTCTAAAGCATACTATAGATATAACACATAGGTTAACATTTTCTCAGAACCTTTTGTTTAGTACTTTATATGCTAGATCACCTTGTATCTGTATCTGTAAGATGGACTAGCAGGTAATTGTTCAGGACTAGAATAGGCCCTAATCCATTGGCTAAATGTTAACTTGTCTTTAGGGGAATTCTCTAGGATTCTATCTTTGGCCCCATATTGTTCAACATTTTTATCAATGACTTGGATGAAGGAAGCATTGAAAGACAGATCCTGACACTACCTTAATTTATGTATTTAAACACCTATGTGGTCACCTAGGGCATTTATATACCATGAAGTTTATAAACCAGATTGATCAAACCCTAAAGTAGCTAGGTTAAAATCAGTTAAAATGCTCACTATTCATTTTGCAACTTCTGACTCCAAGCTTTGTTTTTGCCAACTCTAGTCTGGGTTATCTTATGCTGTGACTTTAAATTACTACTACCAGCTGGATGCAAATGTGTTTTGTTTATATAATACCCTCAATCTACTCTACAAGGTGTGCAGTTTTCCCTTAGGGACAACCCTATGTTGCTTACTGTGTATATATAAAGAGATATGACTCCTGATTGGCTGAGAGAACACTAAGCTATGATGTTGCATGAGTGTAGAAGGGACTTCCTTCAGTTTTGGGGAGACATGGTTCAAGAGAGAATCTTAAGAGAGATAGACTGAAAGAAAGAGGTGAGGCATAGGCTTTGAATAGTAGATTGGGATCCCAGAGCCACAGAAATTCAAGGGGGGCCAGCTTTCATCTTGTCCCTAGCACCTGTAGCCCTAATGAACAAATTCCCTTTGTTGAGGTCATTCCCTTTCTTCTTGGTTGAGTTAATATCTTATCTTGCTCCCAACTATAGAACTTATTTCTCTTATGTATTCACCAAGTATATTACAACTGTATAACTTCTCTGATTTCTGTTTACTGCTTTATTTGATAAATAAGTGTACTGGTTATTTAGGATGGTCTTTTAAGCAAGCAGCTTTTGGTGGGAAAGGGCTGTGTTGAGTATAAACTAAGATCTGTCTTTTCTCTGAGATCAGCAAAATGACTTTGTTCTGAACCTAGTATTGTACCCCTACATTAGAAGTATTTTAGGGGTGGCAGATTGATATAATTCTAGCCTGATAAACCTCTTGGAGCCTGGAGGAGAGATCAACCAATTTTAGTGGTCCTGAAATTTGCCTGCTACTTCCCCCAGCTAAGCTGCTGTCAGTGAAGGCACAGCCCTCTTTCCAAAAAGGCAGGTCAGATCCCAGATGATAGCTATCCTTACTTTAGTAAAAACTAAAGCAATACTAAGAAACGGTATAGTGTAAGGGGTACTGGATATAGAGTTAGGAGAGATCTGTGTTTGAATCCCAGCTCTAGAATAAGTAAGTACAACGGCTTTCAGCCTTAGTGTTCTTATCTATAAAATAGGGATCATAGCATTTTTCACTATCTATCTCACAGGGCAGTCATAATAAAAATGCTTTGTAAACTTTAAAGGACATCATAAATATTTATTTATATAAATAATATATTACATATTTTATTATATAATTACATTATATATTATATAATTATATATCATATAATAATATATTATATAATATATAATAATATTATCTATTAATTATATATAAACACAAATAAATAAATATTTATTAAGATCATTATTAATCTTGAGAACTAGGTACTTAGATACCCAACAGGAAATTCATGATCTAAAGGATAGGGATATTATAATGCAAATAACATGTGTTGAAACAAATATTTTGCAGATTTAAGTTCCCATTTATCTGGGTTCTTTCTACAAATTGCAGTTGGCTCATGTTCCCTTTGGTTAGATGTTAGCATGTCATTTCCTTTGGAGTTTATATAGTTTGCTTTTAATTAAGGAAAGAGAATTTCAGATAGCTGAAATTCATGAGGACACTTGGATATCCTTGCAGTTGCCTTGTTTTAAGTCAAATAGTTGTTTTGAAGTTGAAATTAAATTTATGCAAGTTAATAAAGGTTTTGCTGAATCAATAAACCCTGGTAACTTATGTTATTATCAGACTACTAAAAATATAGTGGCTAGTAATGTGTTATCAATATCTGACTCACTCTCTGTTCTTTAGTGGAAAATTAATCACTTATGTGTATTTGAAAGCAATTTTCATATTGATTTAGTCTATGCAGATGATACTTTGAAACAAATCCCTGATTTATTTTCGATAGGTTTTGGCATCTCATTTTCCATTAGTCATGGTGATGAATGGAACATGTCTATTTTCATTAGCTGGCATCAACATTTAAATCTTAGCAAATGAAAATGCTCTTAATACCCACATCATCACTACAAAACAATTATAGATTATGAATAAGAGATGGTTTTATATTGGGAACTGTTCAACTAAGTACTGAAAACTCTTCTCTTGCAAGGGTTGTTAACAACTAAAAAAGTTATGGTTTCTTTGTATGAATTTTATATAAAAAAACGTAGAGGTTTATATTGTAAAAAGGCAAAATAGTACAAGGTAACACAGAAACCTTGCAAGATGTAGTTGAATCTATGATACACATATACCATGAAGTGACGATAAGCAGGGATCAGAATTGAGGAGAGGAGCAGGCTGGGTTGCCTTTGGAAAACTAAAAAATTCCTTATCAAACTTGAATGTGTGTGTCTCTCTGTATGTATATATATGCATGTAATACATGTATACCCATGTTGATATACCTATTCATGACATATAAATTAATGTACACACACATTTGTGTACATACATCTAGACTTAAGTAGATGATAAATAATGATGCATAGTTAGATAAATAGATGATAGATAATGACTATACTCAGATGATAGATGAAGAATAGACAGAAGTTATAGATGATGAATTGACCTACATAAGGGATCTATAGACAATAAATGATGAAGAGATATACGGATAGTGGATAGATAGATGATAGGTGATAGATAGACATAGAGAGATTGATATAGATCTTGATTCCTTGGGATGTTTTGTAGTCAGCACATTATCCACCAATAGGAGTATGTGAAGCATCTCACCATCTACAGGGATTTGGTTCAGTAGACATCATTTTACAAAATGAAGTCTGACCCTTTCCTTTTGTATATGTTTTTCTTCTTATACAGTTTTCTTTAATTAAAATAATGGTAGTAGTAAGTGAGACTTATACTCCATCTCATTTGAGTCTTACAGCACCCCTGTGAGGCAGATACCTTAATAAATATTACACTATTTTACAGGGGATGAAACTGAGGCTTTGAGCCATGAAAGGCACACACTCAAGGCACAATTTGAAACCCCTGACACACAATTAAGCCAGGTATCTTGACTCCAATTCTAATGTATAACAGTGTAGAATTTCCTGTTGGTGTGTTAGAGAACAATAATGGCAACAATAGACCAATTGACAATTTTTCTCCAATGGCTATTATCAAATTGCTGTCCAATGCAATGGATCCTGTTTGTTCAAGACAATGACTTGCCCTGATTCTGTCCCAGGGAAATAGCATCACCTTGAAACTGAGTTAAAGACTATTTAACAAAAAGGAAAAAGCTCAGGAACATAGCACTCCAATTACACAATCAGGGTTTTACTGCAGGGATATGAAAGAAAATCAGAGAATTACTAGCTGCCCAGCCAATCTTACCACGTAATAAGAGGGCTGTTTTCTCCAGGAGGCACTTAACTACACCCTACCTCAAATCGTGGGCATCAGGCACCTCTAATTTCAAAGGGGAAAAGACCCCATGTAGACATTGCTTTTGTACCTGGGACAATGTTTCTCTTGCCTACAAGCTGTTCTTTTGTTTGTCATCCTCCCTAGTCCCTCATCACCACAAGTCCTGTTCACTATAATTTCCCTAGTGTTCAGGTGTATTTATAGTGCACAGGTTCTTTGTAGTTTTGTAAATGGTGGCTTAAGGTAATACAAAACCCATCAGCAATGTGTCACTATATAATTTCTTAAGGGGTGTGTGTGTTTTTTTAAAAAATGATGGTATGGAAGGCTTTTATTTTTTTCCAAATCTTATTTGTATATTGCTTCTCAGAGGGTCTTCTAAAGATTCGTACAAACTAGCTAGCAGTTTAGAGGCAGCCCCTTGGGGATAAGAGATCAGGCACAAGTTTATTAGTTATAAATAGTAACAATAATTTCCTATATGCCTAACTGGCTATAGGACTTGAAGGTGAGGGGAAAAAGTCGTTTGTGGGCAGGTTTGTATGACAGAGAATCAGGGGCAATGTAGTACAGTGGACAGCATCTTCACAATTGACCTCATAGTCAAAATGACCTGGGTTTAAACTCTGTCTCTGACACTAGCCATATGAATATAGATAAGTAATTTAACTTCTGTGTGCCTCAGGCAACCTATCCACTAAGTCTAAGGAGGAGTTCCCACACTGGGAATCTTCTATACAGTGGATGTTATTTTATGACCATTTTTGTGTGTAACTTTGGAATGAATTGGATGTGCCATTAGAAACCCAGTTCTTTCTTTTCTATCTGGGCTGGGTCACTCAACCCAACCTATAGTCATGCCATCAGAGCAGGGGACTGATGTGACTCATCATGCTGCTACATGCAGCTCAGGACTCTTAGAGTCCTGGGGTTTCTCTGGTTTAGAACCATACATCTATTACAATAGATCAATCAGTTTAGCAGATACAATACAATCTTCATTTTCCACCTGGCTATACTCCTCTGACTTCCCCCTCATACTCTAGGAACTTTTTCATCTTGGAAGAGCCCTTCAGCTTTCAAGACCACATGAATCCTGGAATTCACACCTGGTCAACGCCCTCTGCTGATGGGTCCCCTCTCTCTCTGGAAGGTGGAGATCACTCCTCCTAGAATCTTGATTTAAGTAGGATACCCAGGCCAACTATTTCCCATGGACTGAACTCCTCTGGATTTCTCTAATATTACCCCCCCTACACATCAGTACTCAGTTACCTTCTGATTTTCAACTTCCTTTTGCATATTGTCTTCTCCCATTAGATTATAAGCTCCTTGAGGGTAGAGACTATCTTTTGCATATCTTTGTATCACCCAAATGTTTATTGGCTGACTGAAAGGTAGCTTCAGAAGCTACTGGTGTGCTTCGTATTTAAATGGATCAGCCACAACACCATTAACCTTACTCATGGAACATTTACTAAACATAATGCAAAGAAAGAATAAATGTAACATGATGTATACCCATTAACTTGAGTCATAATTTTCCCAACAATGTCCATGTGGGAGAGTGGGCACAAACTTACAGAAATTCTGTAGGAAAACTCATGTTCCGGGAACAACTCATGATTCTGGAGTACAGACTTTGGTGACATTGGTCTCCTTAGGGAGTGATCTGTACCAAAAGTCACTTGCTAAATGGGCTGCTTATGGATATTCCACTTGAAGCAATCCTTCATTGGACTCTAAAGCAATATTACTCATTTTAAGGCCAAAGTAGTGCTCCTAAGCCTGGGAGCTGACAGAGCTATTCTCTTGGCTAGCCTCTGGGGAGTTTCCCCCTTTCAAGCCATAGATGGCAGGAAAGGGCCAGGCAAATGAGCCTCTCTCTTCCTTAACCAGCTCTGTCAAACTGCAATGGACTTCTCTTTTTCTAATCTGTTCCCAGAAGCAAAACTTCTCTTCCAAGCTCAGCCCCCAACAGTAAATGCAAAGCCAATTTTCCTTGAGTCAGCTCAGCATAGGAGCATTGCAGACTCTAAGTTCTTCTCTCAATTCTCTCAATTCAGTTGCTTTTATATGAGCTATCTGCACAGCTAACCTTGGTTTTAATCCTTTCAAATAGCAAAGGGATGGTCTTGATTTTCTTCTCCATTTTTTCTTTAGTGTCTTCCTTGGCTTTTCTGCCTGCTTTGCTTCTTTAGTTGCTAACTGACCTACCTTAAAGGAGGCTCTCTTTGTGTTAGGGACTTACTTCTACCTTAGGGTGAGAAAACAAATTTCACATTTCTGTCCTATATACCACAAGATAGTATTATATCCTTGTCTTGTAGTCACCAAAAGGCTATATTTTCAGGGCTTCCTAGTAATTCACTCCCAAATACTCAAAACAGGTATATGTAAACTAGTTGCAGAGAAGCAAGACATTTTGGCCATCTTTGTCTTGAGTAAGTAATATTCTCCAAGGGGTTGTTTTCTTAGAGGTTCTCTCAGATCCTTCTGTCTTTCTGTTTCTTTCCATGAACAAACTTGTTTAAATCTGAAAGGGGCAATATTTTACATATGTATGACTAAAGCTTGTATATAAACTGGGCAGGAGAGGAGCTATGGCCTGGTAGAGAGTCCAGGCCTGAACATCAGAAGATCTAAGTTCCAGCTTTGTTCCTTACTAGTCTTGGCATCCTGAACAAGTTGCTTCAAGCCCCAGACCCTAAATTTCCTCATCTGTGAAGAGGAAATGATAAGATGTGTACCTCCTACCTCACTGGGTTGTTGTGGTGCTCAAATCAGATAATGGATATAGAAATGCTTCGTAACTGCAAAGTGCTATATAATTGGTAAGCTGTGGTTATTATGTCAGGCAGTGTCTAATGGAAGTTGACATTGCTCCATTCACACTCGATTTCTGCTTCCTCAGAATATCAGACAAAGCTTTAGCTTGGGTGTTTTGTTTTTGTTTTCATCATTCCTATTTTTCCTTATTTCCCTGCAATGCCTTCCCCTTCTTTCACCACCGTCACCCAGGGGTATGAGGAAAAGGGGCCCTAAAACACATTCCAAGTTCAAGATAGATAGGTGGTTTATTTAATATGTTCAAGCTCATTCTCTCCTAAAAATTGTCCATGACTTGAACCTTCCCACCATCCTTCAGAGAACTGAAGGAGGTAGGGATAGGAATGGGAATGAGGAATGGACCTGTTAGCTCTTTGGTATAGGAAATTAACAGATCAGGAAAATTCTACCAATTTGGGTTGATATCTCTACAATTTATAGTCTTGCCTATAACACCTAGAAGTTAAATGATTTGCCCAGAGTACCACATCCAATGTCTGTCACAGGTGACACTTGAACCTGGCTCTTTCTGGCTTTGAAGCCAGCTTTTCATCCACTATGCATTGATCTCAAGGAGATGGGAGTGGTACTCAATTCTATCCAATCTTTCCCCACATCCTGCTTTCCTAGGATACTTTAATAACTCCAAAATCAAGAAGACATCAGAACAAACATCTTTGTGACTTAGTTAACCTGTACTCACTCCCTCTAATTACAGTTGCCAACAATACAGACAGTTAGAGATGCTAATCAGAGGCTGAAGGGAGAGCCTATGCCCAGCATTTTAGAGGGTGCTGACTTAAGACACTCATAATCACAGTCAGAAAACCTAGATCAACAATATCTAACTGTGGGAAGCAGTTTGTAATTAATTCATCACTAGGGAGAGGAAAAGAAGAGAAATCTGGGACTGTCTGATCAGTCAAGCCGATAGGGAGCAGTGTCAGCATTTCCTACTTTGCTCTTTAAAGAGTTATAGTGGGGTAGCCAGGTGGCTCATTGAGTAAGAGCACTGGCCCCAGAGTCAGGATGACCTGGGATCGAATCTGGGTTCTGATACTTAGCACCACACCCAGAAATAACTGGCTGTGTAACCCTGAGCAAGTTACTTAACCCCAATTGCTTTAAAAAAAAAAGAGTTATAGGTAAGTTTTATACCCCAAAGAAGAAATTTGTGTGAACCCACATTATTTGGTTTTTAAAAACTTAATAGTGGGGTGTCTAGGTGGTGCAGTGAATAGAGCACCGGCCCTGGAGTCAGGAGGACCTGTGTTCAAATCCAGCCTCAGACACTTAACACAAAAACTAGCCGTGTGACCCTGGGGCAAGTCACATAACCCCAATTGCCCTCCAAAAAGCAAAAAAAGAAAATAACAAAACTTAATAGTATTTTATTTTTTCCAATTTTATGTGAAGACAATAATTAACATTCATTTCTGAAAGATTTTAAGTTTCAAATTTTTCTCCCTCTCTCCTTTCCCATCCTCCTCCCCAAGACAGCAATCACTCTGATATGTTATACATATGCAATCATGTTAAACATATTTCCACATTAGACATATTGTGAAAGAAGAAACAGAACCAAAAGAAAAAAATACAACCCCCTCCCCGCAAAAAGTGAAAACAATATGCTTCAATCTGCATTCAGACTCCTTCAGTTCTTTCTCTGGATAGGAATAGCATTTTCCATCGTGAGTCTTTTGGAATTGTTTTGAATCATTGTATTGCTGAGAAGAGCTAAGTCAATCATAGTTGATAATTGAACAGTGTTACTGTTGCTGTGTACAATGTACTCCTGGTTCTGCTCACTTCATTCAGCATCAATTCATGTAAGTCTTTCCAGGTTTTTCTGAGATCCACCTCCTCATAATTTCTTTTTCTTTTTAAATTTTCTTAATTATTCTTATTTTTTGGTCTATGTTTTCTTTCTTCTTAAAATTCGTTTTAAACTTAAATACAAAATAAGAAAGAAAAAAAACATTGCCATGTACACAGCAGAACATGAGAAAATTCAATATAAAACAATAAATTTCCATTTCAAGAAAACCTACTCATTATTTCTTATAGCACAATAGTATTCCATTACATTCACATGCCACAATTTATTCAACTATTCCCTAATTGACAGGCATCTCCTCAATTTCTAATTCTTTGTCACCACAAAAAGAGCTGCTATAATTTTTTTTTTTTGTACACGTGGGTCTTTTTCTCTCTTTTTTCATCTCTTTGGGATATAGACCTAGCAGTGGTATCAAAGGGTATACATAGTTTGATTGCCTTTTGGGAAGAGTTCCAAATTGCTCTCCAGAATAAATCTACATTATTTGGATTAGTTTTCAATATTTGTATTTCCAGAGGGTGGGAGTGAGGGAAATTGGGAAAATATCAGGAAGGGAGGTAATTACTTTCATTCTATCCATTACCATAAATTAAAGAACAGAGAGTGTTACAAATCCTTAGTTCTAAAGGACCTCAGTCCATCAAGGCCATCTAGAAGGGCTTCTAGTTCACTATGTAGTCCAACCTGCACCTGAATCTAAATCCACCAACAGCTCCAACAAGCCATCATTGAGCCTTTACTCAAAGACCTCCAGTGATAAGGAACCCAGTGCTTCCTGAGGCCACCCATTTTACTTTTGGACAGTTCTAATTCTTAGGAATTTTGTTCTTCATATGAAATCCAAATCTACTTCTTTGTAGTTTCTATACATTGTTCTTATTTTTGTCTTTTGAGGCTTTTGAGATCTCTGTATATATGTATTAAGTATTTTTATATTGAGTAAAGTTTTTTTTCTCTTAATATCGAAGGAAAATAAACCCATATTTAGGGTACCATACATTTCTTGTTTTCAGCAGTCAATCCATTTGGGGCAGCTCCTGTTTACTGCTTTGGTCAAGACTTAGTTGTTCATCTGAATATTCTTTGAGGTCTTTTTTTTTTTAAGTAACAGTGTGCATTTTATTCTTTTTTTAATTTTTTAAAATTATTTTCTTTTGTTTATTGATTTTTTTCAAATGCTTTATTAACTTCTGATTTACATCATTCATTTCTGCCAGATTTTGAGTTACAAATTTTCTCCCTGTTTTTCCCCTACCCACTGCCCCAAAATAGCAGTCCCACAGGATATCCCCTCCTCCAATCTGCTCTCTCCCATATTTTCTCCCATACCCCTTCAACTTTTCCAGTGGATCTCTATGCCCCAGTACCTGTATATCTTATTTCCCAATTACATGTAAAATAGTATTAATAATAGTGTATATATTTGAATATTTGATTTTAAAACTTTGAATTCCAGATTCATTCCCTTACTCCCTTGTCTCCCACCCTTACTGGGAAGATAAGCAGTTCAGTATAGGTTGTACATGTGTGGCTAATGCAAAACAATAACATGGTAGATATATTGTAAAAGACTGACTATATTTCCCTCCCTCCTATCCCACCTCCCACTTGTTCTATTCTTTACTTTGATTCTGTCCCTTTTCAAAAGGGGGTGCTTCCAACTTCCCTCCCCCCCAGCCTGCCCTCCCTTCCATCATCCCCTCTCTCATCCCCTTCCCCCCCTACTCTCCTGGAAGGTGAGATACCCTATTTAGTGTGTATTTCATTCCTTCCTCAAGCCAAATTCAATGGGAATAAGGTTGACTCATTCCCTTTTGCCTTCCTATTCTTCCCCTCCATTGTAACCATTTTCCCTTGCCTCTTCTATATGAGATAGTTTACCCCATTCTGTCTCTCCCCATCTCCTCTCATTATATTCCTCTCTCACCTCTTAATTTCACCTTTTAAGTATCATCACTTCCTGTTAAATTGGTCCTGTGACCTCTATCTATGTATACCAGTACACATATATACACACACTCACATATGTATTCATATGCCCATATACCCTCATATATAGACATATATATGTGTGTGTATATATATATATATATATATATATATATATATATATATATTTCTATTCCCTTCAACTACTGAGAAAAGTTTCATAAGTTACAATTATTGTTTTTCCATGTAGGAATGTTAATAGTTCAACTTTGATAACTTCCTTATGATTTCTTTTCCCTGTTTACCTTCTCATGCATCTCTTGCTTCTTGTATCTGAATGTCAAATTTTCTATTCAACTCTGTTTTTTCATCAAGAATACTTGAAAGTCGTCTATTCCACTGAATGACCATATTTTCCCCTGAAACATGATACTAAGTTTTTCTGGGTAGGTGACTCTTGGTTTTAATCCCAGCTCCTTTGACCTCTGGAATGTCATGTTCCAAGCCCTTTGATCCCACAGTGCAGAAGCTGCCAGATCCTGGGTTATCCTGATTGTGTTTCTACAATACTCAAATTGTTTCTTCCTGGCTGCTTGTAATATTCTCTCCTTAATCTGGGAATCCCAGAACCTGGCTATAATATACCTAGGAGTTTTCTTTTGGGGATCTTTTTTCAGGAGGTGATCAGTGGTTTCTTTCAACCTCTATTTTGCCCTCTGGTTCTAAAACATCAGGGCAGTTTTCTTTGAGAACTTCCTGGAGGATGATTTCTAGGTTCTTACTTTGATCATGGCTTTCAGGTAGTCTAATAATTTTAAAATTATCTCTCCTGGATCTATTTTCCAGGTCAGTGGTTTTTCCCATGAGATATATCAAATTGCTGTCTATTCTTTCATTTGTTTGGATCTGTTTAACAGCATCTTGATTTCTCATAAAGTCATTAGCTTCCATTTGCTCCAGTCTAATTCTGAAGCAATGATTCTCCTCATTGACCTTTTGAGATTCTTTTTCCATCTGGCAAGTTCAGCTTTTTAAGACATTCTTCCCCTCATTGCCTTTTTGAGCCTCTTTTGCCATTTGAGTTAGTCTATTTTTTAAGGTGTTATTTTCCTTAGTCAGGCTGAATAATTTTCGTAATTTTCTTGCGTTGTTCTCATTTCTCTTCCCAATTTTTCCTCCACTTCTGTTATCTGCTTCTTAAGGTCCTCTATGGCCTGTAACCAGCTCCGTATTTTCCTTTGAAGCGTTTGGAGCAGGAGTTCTGACTTCTGTTCCATGCTTTGCTCCTTTTTATCCCCCAAATAGGCGTCTAATGGTGGAATCTTCTGTCTGCTTTGTTTCCTTTGCCTGGTCATGTCGCCCCTCAGTCACTTGACCCCTGGGCTTTTTGCCACAGTAGTACTCTACCACCAGACATGGGAGCTTTTGTCCCAAACGCTGGGGTTTTCTCAGCTGCCGGAGGTATTAGATGGGTGCACTCTCTGAGCTCTCCACATGCTCTGGCAAGCTGGAACACACCCCAGGACCTCCATCCTAGACTGCCATCCGGATCCAAGCAGGTTAAAGCAAGAGCGATTACCCCTCAGACTGGTGCTTGGTCCCCCTACACTCTGCAGGCCAGGAGCGGAAGCTGCCACATGGTTGGTGCTAGCTGGCTGTGCTGGTGTCTCAGTGGCTTCTTGCTCCAGGGGCAAAAGCCATTCATTCCCCACTTACTGGGTCCCAAAGTCCACAGTGCACTGACCTCTCACTTTGTCCTTCGCATCTATGTGTTGATAATTCTGGAATCGGCCACAGCTGCAGCAGATCTGGACTACCTCCCAGCGTGGGCTGGTCAGGCCTGCCCTGGGGCTAAAGCCTTGGTGTGGGTGGCTCCCAGAGCGCTGGGCTGGCCCATTCCTGCCGGCCTACCCGGGCTGTCCTCAGTGGGAGGTTAGCTTCTCTGTGTCATTTTCTGGGTTCTGCAGCTCCAAAGTTTGTTCAGAGTCCCCTTTTTACATGGATTGGGGAAGGTGGAAGCCCAGGGAGGTCCTGCTTCTACTCCGCCATCTTGACTCCCAGGTCTTTTCTTAGATGATCACATATGTTCTGTCTGTCATTGACCAGGAGAAGATGGACATTATCCAGATTTTAAAATATAGAATATTTTAGTTACAGGTTTTAATAACCTATTCATATTTTTGAAGACAGCTATTATGTTGAGCCTTCTTTTCTCAAAGCTAAGCATTTCTAGCCATTTGAGCCATTTTCATGGCCTGGTCTCCTTTTACCATCAGGATTTTCCTCCTCCAGATATGCTTTCATTTTTCAATATCCTACCTAAAGTGTAATATGAAGAACTGAACAGGTGTGGTCTGATCAGCACAGAGTACTTTTCTTTTTTCAGTCATTTCTTACTCTTCATGACCCCATTTGGGGTTTTCTTGGCAAAGATACTGTTTGCCATTTCCTTTTCCAGCAAATTTTACAAATGAGGAAACTAAGGCCCACAGGATTCAGTGACTTGCTCAGGGTCACACAGCTAGCAAGTGTCTGAGGCCAGATTTGAACTCAGGAAGACTCATCTTCGTGACTCCAGGCCAGATGCTGTATCACTGAACTACCTAGCCTCCCCCCTGCAGAGTACAGCGGAGTTATTATCTTCCCTTAGCTTGAAAACTAGAGATTTATTCATGTAGCCTAAGAGTATGTTTGTTATTTTTATCTGCCATCTTGCACTATTAATTCATTTTGAGCTAAGAATCAAGAACTGAATACAGTATTTCAGTTATGACTTGACCAGGGCTGAGAACTATAAAATTATAACTTTCCCTTTTTTAGAGGAAATTTAATTATAACCAATTAAATCTTCATGAGCTCAAATCTGGTCTCAGACACTTACTAACTGTGTGACAATGGGCAAATCACTTAACCCTATTTGCCTCAATTTCCTCCTCTGTAAAATGAACTGGAGAAGGAAATGGCAAATCACTCCAGTATCTCTGCCAAGAAAACCCCAAATGGGGTCAGGAAGAGTCAGACATGACTGAAATGACTCAATAACAATAGCTTCCTGTTCCAAGTCCAGCACTCCAGCCACTCTGGCAAGTAGCTGCCTCCTGGGTGGAAACACACTGATTAGTAGGAGCGTGTCCAGAGGAGGGTGACCAGGATGGTGAAAGGCCACGAGGTCATGCCACATGAGGCTCAGTTGAAAGAACTGGGACTGCTGAGCCAGAATGCAAGATTTAGAGGGCTCATGATAGCTACCTTCAAAGATCTGAAGGGCTGTCACATGGAAAAGGAGTTAGATTTATTCTCCTTGGCCCCAAGGGGCAGAACCTGTTGGCCCTCAAAGGAGTTTGTTTTGTTTTGTTTTTAGCAAAGGGCCACCTTCCAGAGATGTTATCAAGAAGGTTCTTGTTCCAGGACAGGTTGGACTAGCTGGCCTCTGAGGTTCCTTCCAACTCTGAGACATGGTGATTCTGTGAAAGATGCAAACAAACCAAATGTGGTTGAACTGATTAGGAAGGCATAAGGAAGGTGATGCCATGACATGCAAATGAATTGGATTTAAGTGAGACAGGGCTGTGCAAAGTCATTAGCCTCGCTTTCTCCTTCCATTTGGGTCTAGTAGCAAGATACAGATCAGGATGACTGGAGATGGACCTGGATGCAATGGGGAACCCTGGCCTTTTTAAGCTAAGATCTTTAACAAGTATCAGTTTGGCTACGCCCATTCGGTGATTAAGGTTCAGTAAGAAATGAGGCAAAGAATGGCATCTTTACCTAGTTAAAAAAAAAAAGAAAAAGATCAGTCTGATAGGGGTGGGGCCACCAGTGCTAAGTACAAAACCCCAAATGCCCCACTGTCTTTTCAATCAACAAGCTTTTATTAAGCACCTATAATGTCCCAGGCTAAACATGAGTGCACCATTGTTTTTTCAATCAACAAGTTTTGTCAATTACCTATATTGTCCCAGCATAGTGCTAGGTGCTAAACCCTGAATACACCTTTGTCTTTTCAATCAACCATTAAAAAATGAAACAGTTCTTAATCTCGTGGAGTTCACACTCCACTGGGAAAACAGTATATAAGCAAATGTAACCATCTATGCAAAGTGAAAATAAGACAATGGAAAGGTGGTCACTAACTTGGGCCAGGGACATTAGGAAAGACTCTTGAAGAAGGTACTTGCAGAAGGGGGCACTTGAGCTGAGCCTCGAAGGAAGATAGGGATTCCAAGAAACTGAGGTAATGGAGAGGGCGTTACAAGCCTGGGAGACAGCCTGTGCAAAAAGCCTGGAGTTGGGCAGATGGAAGATGGTGTAGAGAGAGGAACAGCAAGTAGGCCAGATTGGCAGCATCTCTTGGTGGGTAAGTCAAGACATCATATTCATGACGTCATTGGTCCTCTTTGAGAACAAAGAACAACTTCTATCCATGAAGAGGGGTAATGTACAATAAGCCAGGTGGGAGTCAAAGTATATTTCTTGAAAAGTCAGGGCTTCTCTTCTCAGCAATGCAGGGTTATAACTCAACCCCAAAAGACTCATGATGGAGAGAAATGTCTACATTCAGAGAAAGAACTAGAAAGAACAGAGTTTGAATGCAGATTGAAGCAAACTACCTGCTCTCTTTCTTTTTCTTGTTTGGTTTTGTTTCCTCTTTCCCACTGTTCATTCCATCTGATACAATCCTTTACAACCTGACTCATGTCTAATGTGAAAGTATTTGCAGATCCTATACTTGATTGCATGCCGCCATGGGGGAGGGGAGGGGAGGGAGGGGGAGAAAATTTGAAACTCAAGGAATTATGGAACTAAATCTTGTAAACTAAAAGTAAACAAACAAATTAATAAAGACAAAAAAAAATTAAAAAAAAAAAAAGAAAAGAAAAGCCAGGGCTTAAATTCATCTCCGGCAGGATGAATGAGCACCAAGGCTGGTACCATTATTGAGGTGAGTCAATGGTTTAAGAAACAGGGGCTCTGGAGCTGTGCACTGAATGCCTGGGGATTTAGAAGCCATGTATGTCCTCACTCTCAACAACTGACTTTTCTTGAGTGCCTGTGGTGTGAACAAGACAGGACAGAAAGATTCCCTGCTGTTCACCTCCAAGGGGCCAATCGTTTGTTTCCTCCCTCCATGCCTCAGATAACACTTTATGTAGCGGAGAATCCAACTCAGTATGGAAAGGAAGCCAAACCAGAAAATGTCAGAGAGTCGCTGGAGAAGAGGTTCTGTGAAACATGCAAATGATAGGCAGACACATGCATCCATAAGGGAAGAATGGAAATCAGCATTTATTAAGCACCTGCTATGTACAAGGCACTCCCCTTAGTGCTTTAATAATATTACCTTATTTAGCCTTCACAACAACCTGTAAAGTAGGTGTTATTATTATCCTCATTTTAAAAATTAAGAAATCGAGGCAGGCTGAGGTTAAGTGACTTGGTAAAAATCACACACAGTGTCTGAGGGCAGACTTGAATTCAGGTCTTCCCGACTCTAGGCACAGATATCTAGTGTTGCTATTGTTGTTCCTCTCTTGTTCTTAAAGAGGACCAAAGACTTCAGGAAGGTGGTATCATGCCTACAAGTGAATAGGATTTAAGTGAGGCAGGGCTACACAAAGTCACCAGCCTCACTCTCTCCTCTGGAGCTCTCTGTGTCCAGTTGGCAAGATACGGATCAGGACGACTAGAGATGGCCCCCGATGCCCGATGCAGTGGGAGACCTTGGCCTTTTTATGCGAACAGGCCTCAGTGCCTGAGGCAATGCCCACTCAGTGATTAAGGCTAGGTAAGAAATAAGGCAGAGAATGGCCTCTTTTACCTAGACCAAAAAAAAAATGTGGTGAACATATCTCTATCCACAAGAAGATTATATTCCCAAATACATTCTAAATGGATACATGACCTTAATATTAAAGATCATACTAGGGAAGAAAGAAGGCAAAGAATGTTTCTTTTACCCAGTCAAAAAAACCCCACCAAACCCCAACAGAACAAAAACTTAGTTGTTACAGAGGAAACAAAAGAGGGCTAGGAAAAAGTAGGAGTGGGAGAGGGAAGCAGCTTGTTGTTCAGCTCTTCGTGACCCCATTTGGGGTTTTCTTGGCAAAGATACTGGAGTGGTTTGGCATTTCCTTCTTCAGCTCATTTTACAGATGAGGAAACTGAGGCAAACAGGGTTAAGTGACTTGTCCAGATTAAATGATTTACTAGAAAGCTATTAAGTGTCTGAGGTCACATTTGAACTCAGATCTTCCTGATTCCAGGGCCAGTATTCTATCCACTGTGCCACCTAGCAGCCAGGGGACAAATAACCAAAGGGAATGAGGATAGGAGGGGTGTGCCCTGTTTTTTTTTCTTGCCTTAATTTTATTCAAATTTCAATGGAGCAAATGAAGGATGCGCAGCTTTTTTCAGGCCAGTTATGTTACTGGGGACAACAGAGTAAAGATACTTGGCCATAATTCCCAAAGGATTTAAGATAAGCTGAACTTTGGATTTACTTTATCATGCACAGTAGGTAATTTATCTATATTTGCTCGACAAGTAAAGCTCTCTCAGGTACCCAACGTTGATATTGTTAGTACCCCCTAATGGGACTTTAGAACTAAAAGAACTTTCAATAACAGAACCAAAACACCAAAGTGACCTGGAGTCATTTAAAAACTATCAAGTCTTTAGCCAATTAAAAATCAATCAGTCAATAAACATTTATTATGTGCCTATTATATTAAGTGCCAGTCACTGTGTGAAATGCTTCTTTGTGAGGAATTTTACATAGTTCCTGGAGCCAAATTAAATGATCTCTGATGATATATACCTTCTCTTTATTATTCTCATACAATGAATACATTTGCATTTATTTAAGTGTAATAACCCTCTTGAAGGGGGTTAGAGAGGAGGTGCAGATTAGATTGTTGTATTTTGCTTTACATAGTTCATTGGAGTGATTACCTGAGACACTGGGTTAATCATACTTGATTTGTTATACACTGATGTATATATAGTTGATGCTATGTTGTGTAATTACTAATGCCATCTTTATTGTACCTGATTTTGTAAGGGGCTGCAAAATTCCAAAGCCTAGGGAAGCATGTAATGGCCCTTGTGAAACAGGGGACAGATTCTTCCTTTTTTGCGGGCAAGAGTGACCTACCTAAGTAGACTTCTGGGATTTTAAATTTCCCTGGACTGAGGTGCTTGGAGCTTGAATGGAGGAAGGGCTCAGGTGGAGGGTGGAAGCAGCAGCCACATCCATGGAGAGCAGAAAGAGACTGTTCAATGGGGTGGAAAGGAACTTGGATCCTCCTGGGGAAGTCAGTGTCATTCTAAGGCCACATCAGGCAGTTTGGAGGAAGACTCTAAGCAGTCATAGACTTTCCTCACCTCAGCTGTGAAGCCCAGTGGCTGAGGGATGCTTTCTTTCTCCTCCCCTCTCCTATTTCTCTATTTGTTTAAACAAATCAGTGCCCTTACTGTGTTTAATTTTTTTTCCTATCCCCTTGCTGATGGAAGATTGTGAGACTAATTCTCTTTTCAGAAATGAGTTGGTTCCTAATGTCTTCTGGCATAAGGTTATTTGAGATCAGAGTGTGCGTGGGGGTGGAGGCAAGGATGGTCCTGAGGGGTTTTGTATTTCACAGATTCCCTATACTAGGACCCTGCTGTTCTGTTGCAGAGGCAAAAAGACTTCCCTAGAGGTTATCAAGTTACATTTTGGTTTTATTAATAATCCTATAATTCTACCATGTAGAACCCTAAAGTCTGAACTTGAGGCTCGCTTAGATTTCCCTTAAAAGAATAAACTGATTAGCCATGGTTTACCTGAGAGTGTTAACATGGGTCCTGGAGGCAAAACTCCATTCTTTTTACCCAAAGGGAAGGGGAAGATAGCTAGAAGAGACCAGAAGAGACAGTCCTGTCTCCAACCTGATCAGGTGGATATGGTCACTGAGGATTTCAACCCTGCCCTTTTCTGGTTGAGAGTGGAAAGTGAGGAGACCATGGGCCTCCCTTGGGCTCCAAAGTGACATTTTCTGGTTACCCAAATAAAAATACCATCTTGTATGTTTCTTTTCTAGGACACATTGGAGGAAATGGAGGGGGCATCATTCTTGTTTTACAGATTGGTCTTCTCTGAAGTCCTCATCCAGCTGTGACTTACAGGTGATGCTTACCAGCAAGCACAGGCCAAGTTCTGACAGGTGGAAAAGTCAGTCAGTCAACAAGTATTTATTACAAACCTAGTAAGGTGCCAAGTATTGTTCTGAGCACTGGGTATACATAGAAAGACAAAAATGATTTCTAGCATAGGGTGAGCAATGATGTATTTCCACCAGGCAATAGTCTGGCTATGTATGGAGAGATTTATCACTTGAAGATTGACCACCAAGTGATAAATTCTTTTTTGGCCATAGCAATTCATGAAGAATTATGAATGATGATGATGATGATGATGATGATAGTGGTGGTGGTGATAGACATTTATAGGTGGTACTTTAAACAAAAATTTGTGAGGTAAGTATATTGAACCAGACCTATGATTTCATTGTCATGAGGAAACCCCCTGCCAGCCCCCCAATTCATACTGGTACTTGTTCTACAACTTATATAGCCTTAGAGAATTGCCTGGGGCATGGAGATATGAAGTGACTTGTCTGGGGTCATTTAGCCAGGACAAATAAGAGTCAGGCCTTGAACCTGGGTCTTCCTAACTTGAGGTCAACTCTCTATGCACTTACCACTCTGAGGTAAGGATTTCAGGTATCATTATTCCCATTTTATAGATGAAGACATTGAGGTTCATATAAATGATGTGATTTGCTCAGTCACTGAAGTCACACAGATAGTAGGTGAGGCAGGATTCAAACCCAGGGCTTCCCGACTCCAAATCCAGCTTTACCGTACTCCCTTTCAAAATTGCCCACTGAGGTATGGAGATTTGTCACTGTGGGAGGGAATATCTACACCGATAAAATCATGGATCTTTGGAATATTTCTAGATTGGAAAAAATAAGACAAGACAATCATTTGTCCAGTGTTCTCAGCAGGCTGGAACTCCAGTCTTCAAAGAGACTGAGAGAGAACATAAAACAAATGTTTCTTTATCCCAAAGTTTATTCTCCTTATCTCCAGGCACCATTTTAGTTTGGACCCAGTCCTCATTCTATAGCTTTAATTCAAGGATAGCCTAGCGAGAGCTGGAGGAGCTCTAGGAGATTTAGCCTAATCAAGGTTAATTGAGGTAAAGGTTAATTTTATAGAAATATAAGGTTTCTTTGTAGAACAGGTAAGTTGTGGGCAGCTAGCCTCCTCCCCCTCTGGTAGTGGTGGGGAGGTGGCAAGACAAGGGTCTGTTTTACTCCAGATTATTAAATTTGTCAGTCAATAAACGTTTATTAAGAGCCTACTGTTTGTATATTTTTCAAGCCTATCTACCTTCTCCAACTCGATTATGACCTCCTCACGGGCAGGCTGGGCCACATCTTCTGGTGCAATGCTTTGCCCGTGGTGGACATTTGATAAATGCTGATTGATGGGTATAGGCTCTGATGACCATTATAACTGACCTTTGGATCTGCAAGAATATCATTTTCACTAGACCAGAGTGGGAGGAAGAGTGACAGATGGGGATGAAACGTGGTTTCCTTAGCTTCCTATATTGCTTTGTGTGATTGTGTTAAAGGGGAAAGAACCCTGGGCAATCAGGTCGATAAAAAAACACAGCAGAGCCACAGCTTGGATTTATAGTCAAATTTACTCTAGTGTTCACTCAACATTCCACAGTTGCAGAAAGGGCATTTGCAGAACAACTAACAGCAGGCAGTGCTACGGGAAAGACAAAGGTCGCTCCACATAGGGTGTGTACATCAGAGAGGCAGGGAGCCTCCATGGGGTGCAAATGAGGGAGAACAAGTCCATCCTCATGTCTCTTCTTGCTCAAAGAGGAGGAAGGGAAAGTGGGAAATACAGACACTCTAGATTAGCCAGGACTTAAATTCTCTCCAGGAGAGAAAATAAAAATGGTATAGTTGGTCAAAAGGTCTTTAATTGGATACATAATGAAGATTCTTGGCTGCAGTTTTCCTTCCTCCATGAAAAAACAGCGCTCATCCCCAATAAGCATATTAACTGAAATGAATTGTTAATGCGTTTAAACTTTGGGATTTATAATGATTAAAAAAAACAAACAAACAACCCAACCCCAAGCCCCATGTTTAATTCTACTTGGCACATGTATCATTTGCTGTAAAAAATGTACACTGCTTCTTTAATAAGTCAATTTAAAAAGCACAGCACCCTAGGCCATTTTGAGTTAGGCTGCAGGAAGAGTCATCTTCTCTATTATCCCCTAATGCTAAAAGCATGCATAATTTTTATGGGAGGTTTTCACAGACAGAAAAGGGGACACTTGCATTACAAATGGACTCAGAGAATGGTACAAAAGAACTTTTTCTCTCTGAAGGGGTTTTCTGATGCAGGCACTGGTATGATGAGAGGGTCTTCTCGGATGTGGGCATCACAGTATGCCAGTAGGTCTGCTGCAGCCTTGGAGACCTGCACAGAAAGCAAGATGAAAAAAATTGTTCGTGTCAGTACACTGAGTATGGTCCAATGATAACTTACATTTCTGTAGTGATTTTAGAATTGTAAAGTGTTTTCCTCATAACAGTCCAGTAAGGTAGGCAATGAAACTATTAGTATACCCATTTTACAGAATGAAAGGCAAGGCAAGGCAACAATCAATAACAAAGTGCTTATTCTATGCCATGAACTGTGTTGTGTTGCATATACAAATATAAGCAAAAAGAAAGACAGTCCCTGCCCTTTAGGGTTCTAAGGGAAGCGGGACGATTTTCTGGCTTGGTGCTAGTAGATTGTCCAGATTTCACAGACATGTGAAAGCACCATGCCAGAAAAGTGAAACATTTCCATTTGAAATGTCTTAGGAAGATTCTGAAGATCACTTGGCAAGATAAGGTCCTGGATACTGAAGCTGAACTGCTAAGCATTCAAACTCTACTGCAGAGAGTGTGCAACTCCGATGTTTTGGCCACATCATTTGGATGCCAAGCCTACATTTAACTAAAAAGACTATGAAGAACTCACACGAGGCAAGCATTCACACGGGGGTCAGAAGAAGTCTTTGTGAAGAACTTTGTTACTGATTATGAGACATGGGAGACACTGGCACAAGACTGCCCAGCATGGTGTGCTCCCATCAAAGAAGGCACTGAGCTCTATGGGCAAAGCAGAATTCCAAAAGCTCAAAAGAAACGTGAGATGCACCAGTTTAGAAACATCCCCACTCCGAATGCTCAGACGGACTATTCGTGCCCGACTTGTGGGAGAGCCTTCAGAGCTCTTACTCTTCTGACCAGCCACCGTCGGACACATCATGCTTTGGCCCCGACATTGTGATGGCATTTTGGTCCTTTTCTAGCACAAAGGACAACTGTCACGACTATTTTAATGGGGAAAGACAACACACAAAAAGGGGAGGAGGATGAAGTTACCAGTGTAGAGGTGCAGTGTGGAAGTCAGAAGCAGAACAAGAAGAAACACTGATCATTTGGAAAGAGGAAAGTCAGGCAACTAGTTGGTATCTGTACATGATAAATAAGAAAGCTAAATTGTGGGGATGCCTGCAATTGGGGAATGGCTGAACAAGCTGTGATGTGTGATTGTGAGGGGATACTACAATGCTACAGGCAATGATGAACTCCGTGATGGAAAGTGCTATTCACATCCAGAGAAAGAACTACCGAGTCTGAATGCAGATCAAAGCGTACTAGTTTCACTTTCTTGTTGATGTTTTTTCTTTCTCATGGTTTTTCCCATTTGTTCTGATTCTTCTTTCACAACATGACTAATATGGAAATATGTTTAACATGATCTTACATGTATAACCTATATCAGATTGCTTGCTGTCTTGGGGAGCAGGGAGTGAGAAAAATTTGGAACTCAGAATCCTACAAAAATAATGTTGAAAACTATCATTACACATAATTGGAAAAAATAAAATGCTACTAAAAAAGAAAACAAAATAAAAAGAAATGATGAGGTCAAGGAGCTTAAAAAACTTGGAAATTTTTTTTTTATATTTTAAATTTTAATTTAATTTAAATTTAAATATTTTTAAAAATATATTAAAAAATAAACTTACATGAAATGATGAAGAGCGAAATGAGCAGAACCAAAAAAACGTTGTATAAATAACAGCAATATTGTTTTAAGAACATCTTTGAGCAGATGAATAATTTTTACTATTATAAATACCCAAATTGGTTACAAAGGACATATGAAGGAAGATGCTATCTGAATCCTGAGAAAGAATTGACAAACAAAAATATATACAGAATGATTTTGTATCTATCTATCTATATATCTACACACACATATTTGTGTCTAATGGCAGCCATCTCTAGGATGGGGGGGGGGCACAGGAAGGAAGATAAAAAGGAAAAAAAAGAAATTTACATGATTATTATAAATTCAAAAAGAATAGCAAGTTGTATATAATAAATAAGCAGTTTCATGTGCAATCATCTTTGTTATGCTATGGAAATGCTTGTTTTATTCTATAAATTAAAAATAAAATAAATAATTTTTTAAAAAATTGTTTTCAAGGCTAGGCAGTACATATGCAAGCTTGGCATGATGCATGCTTTAAAACATGCTCATAAGATATCTCATCCCCTCCTGTCTCTTCTCAGAGCTTTTCCCTTCAATCATTCCCTTTTTCTAATCTTCATTCTCTCTTTACCCATGGGCTCTTTTCCTATTGCCTATAATCTTGCCAGATCTTCTCAATTCTTAATAAAAACAAAACAAAACAGAAAAAACCTCTACCAGCTAACATCCCTTCAAACTATCATTCTGCTGCTGGAGTTGATTCATCTGCAAATAAAAGTAGACTTTATGGTATATATGGAAAATATGATTCAGCTAGAATAAAGCCTGGAGAAAGGAACATTTTTAAGAGATGCTTACAAAGGTTCTGTGAACATCCAGGCCATACCATCTGCCCTGTCACTGTCTCCTGAGGCCTTCCAGGCTTTATCTGCAGACCCTGGGCACTGTCATCTGACCTACTGGCATAACATCAGAACCTCTGGTGCTTGCTATCTGCCCATTGCTGAACCCTTAGGATTTCCAAGCCTTTCCATCTGTCTTTTAACTGAACTTAAAAAAAAAAATTGTTGCATTCCCCAGGTAGAGTGTCAATTCCCTTGAGAGTTGAGACTATTTAGATCTTTAAATTTATATTCCCAGGACTTGGAATAGTCTTAAACATAAACATTTAACAAATGCTTTTTCATGTATTCATTCAATGCTTTTGTCTTCCCTTACAGAGTCAAATTCATAGAAAAATCGGTCTATACAATTGGCTTCTGTTTCTTCAGCCCCAACTCTTCCAGTCCTTGTACAATGGCTCCCAACATTACCACTTGAGTGAAAGTGCTTTCTCCAAGGTTACCAATGATCTCATAAAATTCAAGTCTTCTTTCAGTCCTTATTTTTTTTTATGACCTTCCTGCTGTGTGCTTAAAAACTGCTTGCCATGCTGTCTTTCCTATGTTTTCATCACACTACTCCTTCTGGTCCTCCACTTCTCTGGCTGCTCCTTCTCAGCCTCCCTTGCTGTATTGTTATCCACATCCCACCCCCATGTGTCTATCCTGGGCCCTCTCCACTTTCTCTTGGCTGGCGATCTCATTAGCTGCTCTGGATTCAATGCCCAGTTCTGTGCAGACTATATATCCAACCATCACCTCTCTCCTGAGCACCATGCTTGCATTGTCACTTGGCTATTAGACATCTGTATCTTGATATCTCACAGGAATCTCAAACTCAACGTGTTCAGCACAGAACTCTATTTTTCTTCTGAAACTTCTTCCTAGATTCCCTCTCTCTGCTGATCGCACCACCACTCATGTTTGCCATCTCACTGCCTTGATCATTCCTTCTACAATAAGCAGGTACCAAATCTCATTGACTTTACTTCCATATCTATTTTCAGGATTAGTGTGATCTTCTAATTCATCTACCTGTTCTAATCTATCTTCTCTCTAAAGCATCTTTGGCACAGCTCTCAAGTCAATATTTCTAAATAAAGCATAGGTTTGAATATGTCTCCTCCTTACTTAAGACACTTCAGTGGCTCTCTATTTCCTTTAGGATAAACTACAAGCTTCTCTATTGGGAACTGAAAGTCCTTCACAATCTGGTGCTAGCCTCTCTTTATATTTCTCCTCTTCCTTCATTCTATGATAGACTTGAGCAAACATGACATTTTATTTCCTGCCCTTCTGCCTTTACCAGGGCTGGCCCTCAATCCTAGAATGCTCTCTCTTTTCCTCTACCTCTTGGAATACATACAAACTAATCAGACCACAAACATTTATTAAGTGCCTTCTATGTACTAGACACTGTGCTAAGGACTGAGGATATAAAGACAAAAAATAGTCTTTGCCCTCCAGAAGTTTACATCCTGACAAAGGAGACAACGTACATGCCTGCCATTGTGCCTGAACCATGAGTCCACTCTCCCCAGGGAAAGAGGATATGCACAGCAGACAGTGGACCCCTGGTTTGGGGGGGATGTTTTGTAACTTGTCCCCACTATACTTTTTCAGAAAACAGCCTTTTTAATCAATAACTAGTTCATAGATATTGGGGAGAGGCAGTGTGCTGGAATGGGGGCTTATGAGAAATACGAAAAGTTATAAACCTTCATGGTTCCCCTAGAATCTTGAAGGGAGGGATTAGTCATCTGCTCTCTGGGAACCCTGACCATCAGTGTGATGTGAGTAGGGGAAATGGGGAATGGGAAGAGTGCTATAAAAGTCCAAGAAGATTGGAAAAGTAAGAAGAGGCCAGGTTATGAAGAACCTTAAATTCAAGAGGACTTCATATTTGATCTTGGAGGTGCTAGTAAGCCACTAGACTTTCCTGAGGAGGCAGTGATGACAAAGAAAAATCTGCATTTTGAAAAAATCTCCTTGGAAGTTGTGTGGAAAATGGATTGGAGTAAGGAAAGGCTTGAGGCAGGGAAACCAATTAGGATGTTGGTGCAATAGCTTCTCTTCTCAGTTCTGCTTTGTTTGACCTCCATGACACAAGATGAAGGCTGGTGTTCCTCCCCCTTCCCCCCTTTCCAGCTTCCTTTTGTGTATTGGCTTCCCCAACTAGATAGCAAGCTCCTTGAGGTCAGGGACTGTCTTTCTTTTTCTAATTTATATTTCTTGCACTTAACACAGTCTAGGGGCTTGATAAAAGTTTACTGATGAGTGGATAGTTTAGGGAAAAGGTGATTAGGATTTAAACTTGGGTTGATGGCTATGAGAGTGGAGAGAAGGTATACCAGATAAGCTTCCTTCCAGTGTTATTTCTTAGATAAGGCCTCTCCAGATTCCTCCCCTTCCTCCAAACTACTTTGAATTCATTTTATGTAGACATATGCCTGCTTCATTTTTGTCTTTCTAACCCCAGTGCTTAGCACAGTGGCGCATATTAGAAGCTTAGTAAATACCTATTAAATTGAAAAGGTTTATAGATTATGGAACTTGAAGGGACCTCAGGAGATATTTTGGTTGAGACCCATCCCTTCAGGTAAATAAGATTATTTCATGTTACAGATAAAGTGGGATTCCAAGGATGGGAATTTAGACTGGAGGGTCAGAAACTCTTTTCCCCCCTTCTCTCCACCTAATAAATTGTGGAGGGTCCCTAGGATAGGAATTTTTAAGAGTTCCCAGATTCTCTTTCCTCCTCTCTGGAAAAAGACAGCTGAGAGTGGCTCTTGTACTGTTCAGGAATTTTGTAGGAAGGATTCCTTTTTAGGCATGGATTGGAATTGATGACTTCTGAGGCCCCTTCTGGCCCTGAGATTCTGTGACTCTGATCCTGACTCCAGGTCCAGCACTCTCTGCACATACACATGCATATGTGTGTATACATATACATCATTTATATTCAAATATTCATATATAAATAGAAGTGGTGGTCCAGTGGACAGAACGTGGGCCTAAACTCAGAAAGACCCGAGTTCAAATCCAAATGCAGATACATGCTATGTGACCCTGGGTAAGTCTGTCTGCCTCAGTTTCCTCATCTGGAAAATAGGGATAACAATACCACCTACCTCACCGGGTTGTTAGGGTCATCAAAAGACATAACACATGTAAAATGTTTTGCAAACCTCAAAGCTCTTATAGAGGTTAGCTATTATTATGTATTTAAGTTAGAAGCAGTACTGTTTCCCATTTAGCAGGTCAAAGGCAGCTGGAGCTTTTTATTGGCTTGTTTTCCCAAATGTACCAGTAGATACCTAGCACCTTTTGAATAGACCTGTCATGAATAATGGAGATAAGGATTTATCCAGGGTTTGGAAGAGTTTTTTTAGCTTATGTGCTGGGGGCATGAGGTTCTACTCATATACCAGTCGTTCCAGGGGCACAGGCTGGTCAAACAGGCATCCCCAGTTTATTGTTGGTGCCATAAAAATCCACTATGAATACCAGTGTAGTTAGGCAATTTATCTCTATCAATAGACCTTTTTTTTTTTTTAAGAACAAGCTGGAATCACCAAGCCCTCATGTGAAAGGGTCCCTATATTTCTCTAGAAAGAGAGAAAGTACCCACCCCTCAGGGGACTTGCCTCCTATCAGCAGAAGATCACGGAGGCTTACAAAAGCGAAGGGCTAATAACTAGTGTTCCATTGATGGCATGCTGTAAATTTCTCCTCCTATTTCCCCCACTGCTCCCACCAGTAACGGGGCCTCCATCTCTCCCAATCCTTCTGGCATGCTTCAATTATGCAGCACAATAGAATTCCCAGAAAGTCTATGCTGCCCCCTTCCCCCTACCCAGGAACAGCCAGGTAGCAGGAGGCTAGGCCATGGGCCAACATTCACTAAGACGTAGGAGGAGGGGGTCAACCTTATTTCACTTGCTGTCTGTGAAATGAAACGTGTTTGGCAAATGAATGGCTTGAACCCATCCTGCCAATTAGATTGTTCTGCCTGTAAGTGCTTATTAGAGGCTTACAGGCAGGGATAAATATATAGCAGTCAAATGAAATCCTTTTAGTATATTTTTGTGTCCAAATCTTCTTCAGAATGATACAAATTCCACAAAGAAAGAATATCTGGTTATTTTCTAAAGATTCCAGGGCATCCCATTTTTTATTTGTTCATCTTCCAAAATTTATAGTAATTCTACTTCTGATTTTTATCCCAGGTCAAAATCCTGTAAATGACAGTTAAATTCCTATGAGTAATTCTAGAAAGGATGTATTCTGGAGTTCTCTCTCTAAATGTTTTAATTAGAATTGAAGACTTAAGGATATGAACAGGTACTTTTCAAAGGAGGCAATACAGGCTATCAATGATCATATAAAAATGCTCTAAATTACTAATAATTAGAGAATTACAGATTAAAGCAATTTTAAAGTTTTACCTTATACCCATCAGACTGTCAAAGATGACAAAAGAGGAAAATTACAGACATTAGAGGGGTTGGGGGGGAGAGGTACACTAATGCATTGTTGGTGGACTTGTAAATTGGTCAAGCTGTTCCAGAATACAATTTGCAGCAATGCCCCAGGATCACTGCACTATGTGCACCCTTTAATACAGCTATACTACTATGAGGTATATCTCAAGGAGATCAAAGAAAGAAGAAAAGGACTTATATGTACAAAAATATTTATAGCACCTCTTTTCAATTTTTGAAAATTAGAAACTAAGGGGGTGTCCTGTCGGGGAATGGTTAAACAAGTTATGACATATGAGTGGAATGGAATATTATTGGGCCATAAGGAATGATGAAATGGTTCATTTCAAAGAAAACTGGGAAGATCTCTATGAAGAGATGCAGAGCAGAGAATGATCTTTACAATGGCAACAACATTGAGAGAAAAACAACTCTGAGAGACTTTAGAACTCTAATCAGTGCAATGATAAACCATGAGATCAGAAGTAAATGAAACATCCTACTCAGTCTCTGCTATGGAGATGTTGGACTTGAAATGCAGAGAGAGAGATGTGCATTTTCGTTCAGTCAATGTGGAAATTTGTTTTTGTTGAGCCATGCATGTTTACGATAAGGGTTTCCTTTTCCCAAAAAGTCTTAGACAATTTAGAAAATGGAAAAGGCCTAGTACAACCATCTTATTTCACAGAGAGGGAAACTGAGCCACAGAGAGATTAAGGCAAAGGCACACAGTTAATTAGAGCATGAGTTGGGGCTAGAAACTGGTTCTCTTGTATTCCTCATTCAGTACTCTTTCCATGATAGCATGCAGGGAGGCAGGTAATCAGTCACATCTCCATTAAAATGGTTATAAAATCGTGGGGACACCAAGCTGTGTTCTTTTAGGCTGGGAAGCTGGCTAGGTGAAGATGCTAGCTGCATAGTTTCTAGGTTACACTCTACCACTGTATTTTTACCAATGCCTGGTGTATGAGTATAGGAACTTCCCCTAAAGACCAAGAGGGCATGGGGGGCTGCAGGGACAGGAGTGGTGTTGATGAAGCCATCACAGGGTCCTTGAGAGGAAGGTATCGGGAGGGAGAACTTTGGAGGCTGATGGAGCTAGAGAATGTGTGAGTATGCCCATGGACATTGAATATCAGAACCCAGGCAGCATGGTAAGCTGGATAGGACACTAGAATTGCAGCCAGGGAGACCTGGGTTTCTCCTTACTAGCTCTGTGATTCTGGGCAAATCCTTAAACTTCTCTGGGCCTCAGTTTCCCAAGTTCTTTCATCTATATTTCTTATCCTGGGAAATAAATTCCAGAATAAAATAGGAATATTCCCCCTATCTCCTCTTGTGATCTACAGAGAGGTAGGACGTCATGAACGCCTCTATGCTACAGCACTACAGGTATCCAGGAATCCAGAGCTAGAAGGAGCATCACAGGCTGTTTTTTTTTTTCTTCACCACTTCCCCCTCCCCTTCCCATCATTTTACAAATGACTTGACCAAGATCCCACAGGTAGTGTCAGAGGTAGGATTTGAACCCAGGTCCTTGGTCTCTAGAATCAGTCCTCTTTCTATCACATTATTTCATTGTCATTCTGTAGAGGTCCCTCCAAAGCTTGTGTCACTTTTTCCCCTTGAAGCTGTGCCCTGTGTGTATGTGGTGAAGTTCTTTCATAGTCATTGCTTACTTTCTCTCTGCTGTGGCTCAGCCCGACACAGATGGCGGCCTAACCTGTGCTCAAAAATTGTCCATTTAGCTGTGGCACCAGAATCGACCACCTGCCTTCCTTCTTTCCTATTAACTTTGATTCATATAGACAATCTCTTGGGCCCATTTCTGCACCACCAAATACCTTTTGGACATTTCCAGCTGGATGTCCTCTCTTAAACTCAGCACATGCCAAACAGTACTCCTTACCATCACCTTCCCCACCCTAACCTCTGCTTTCTAATGTCCCTGTTTCTGCTGAAGGTACCACTGTCTTTGTAGTCACATAGATGTGCAACACAGTGCTATCCTTCACTCATCCATTTCTGCTGCCCAAACACCCTTACATAGGTGCTCCTCACTCTTTACCTATACACTATTGCATAGCTACTGTGTTTCCCCGATAATAAGACACTGTCTTATTAAATTTTTTGGACAGAAAAACATCAGAGGGCTTATTTTCAGGGGAGGGCTTATTTTAATGAACATTGACAGCAATTTTAATAAACAGATAAATGGGAACAAAAAAACGTACCTTTATTCAATAAGCAAATCACTGGGGAAGAACAGGATGATGCGCTCACTGCTGCAGCTCTGATTGGATGCAGCTCGGAGCGCGGCATGCATTTCACCGGGGGGGGGGGGACGGTGCATACAGAGGGTACCGTAATGTAGCGTGTAGCGCAGGGGATCACCTTCACTACAGTAGCAATCTCAATAGGGTTTATTTTCGGGGGAGGGCTTATTTTAGAGGAATCTTACACAGTAAGGGGAGGGCTTATTTTCGGGGGAGGGCTTATTATCGGGGAAACACAGTACCTAATGGGTTTCCCACCTCAAATTTATCTCCTCTCCAATCTATTGTCTACACAGAGGTCAAAGTTTTTTCCTTGTTCGGGTCTGATCAGGTCACTCCTCTATTCAGTAAACTCCAGTAGCTCCTTATGACCTCTAGGATCAAATACAAACTCCTTCGGTTGGAATTTCTATTATTTTGCAGTCTGGCTGCAATGCACCTTTCCAGACTTAGACATTATTTTCCGTCATGCAATCTACGATCTAGCCAAACTATTCTCTTCATTGGTCCTGCTCTCCCCAAAGCCATGAATGTGCTTCATCCTCACCTGTCTCTTATAATCCTTGCTCTCCTTCAAGGCTAAACTCAATGGCCTCTTTCAATATGAAGCCTTTCTGTATATCCTGGCTGCTAGTGTCTCTCCCAGCCCGAACTCTTTTATGTACCTATGAATGTTGTCTCCCCTGATAGAATGCAAATTTCTTGAGGGGGAAAACTCAACCCTTTCATTTTTGACTTTGTACTCAATGACTTGCACATACTAATTACCTAATGAAAGCTCTAAATTGATAATAAGTTGAACTGGGCCTTACCTGATTTCAAATATAAATACGTAAGAACTGTGACCTTATATGTTATGACACTTTAATCTTTTCTTGGACTACAATTTTTAAAAGCACATAAAAATATTCCAATGTATATTAAACTACTATTACACTCAAATTCCTATGACTTTTTGTCTTTTATGGACTGTTCAATATAGCCATAATTCCATTACAAATTTTCACTTCTCTTCAATCTTTGTTTCATTATCACAACCTTTCCACAATCTGCACATTGACAATATTCAACTCCCCTGCTATTCTTAAAGTCTCATTTAAGAAACTTTTGTTAAAAACCTGCTACATGTATAACATGTAGCTAGAAGGGTAGTTAAGTAGGGCAGTGGATACAGTGTGGGGCCTGGAGTCAGGAAGACATTTTCCTGAGTTCAAATCCAGTCTCAGACACTTACTAACTGTGTGACCCTGGGCAAGTCACTTAACCCTGCTTACCTCAGTTCCCTCATCTCTAAAATGAGCTGGAGAAGGAAAGAGCAAACCACTCCAGGGTCTTCGTCAAGAAAAGCTCAAATGGGGTCATGAAGAGTCAGACACAAGCTGAAAAATGACTAAACAATAACATGCATGGTACTGTTCTAGGCACTGAGGGAAATGCAAAAGAAATATGGGGCATGATCCTTGCTCTCTGGGAGCTTAGAGTCCAGTTGAGGAGGCAGACAGAATAGTTAAGGGACCATATTGGACTTGTAATAATTCTATTAAAAAAATCCATCAAAGCAGCTGCTGGGTGAAAGGCGTGGTGGTGCTGGATGCTGGGTCGCAAAAATGACAAACCAACACAATTCCTACACTCAGAGATACTGTCATTGAAGTGAGTAGGGGGAGAATGAGAAACATATACAAATAACTATAACACAAGGCAAATTGTGATAAGTGACCTTCAGACAAATTGTTACAATAAATCTGAGAAGGGAGGGATAGATGCTGATTTTGAAGGTCAAAGAAAGCTTTCTGGAGGGGCCCTAAGTGAAGGAAGGGATTTCAAGAGATGGGGTGAAGGGAAGTCAATTCTTTGCAAAGGCAATGGTCTGGGAGACTGGAAAACAAGAATGAGGGATGGTGAGAAGAGAGTACAGTTTGGCTAGAGTAGAGAACATGAAAAGGAGGGAGGAATATGAGACCAGCACAAGAAAAGACAGTAAAAAAGAGCTCCAGATGTTCAGAGAAGAGAGGCCAGTGGGATCAGAGCTTTCAGAAAAAAACCTCCACAACTCACAGCAGACACGGAACCTGCATCACTTTCTCCTATCATGATTCTTTCTGTCTTCAAATTTCAGTATCAGGCAGGCAGCCAACTAGTATTTATTAAAAGCTTACGATGAGCCAGGAACTATGCTAAATACCATAGATATAAAGAAAGGCAAATATCCAATAGTCTCAGCTCTTAAAGGGCCCCCAGTGGAGACAACATACAAACAGTTAATGTACAAACTGTACAGACACACATAATACATGCATATGTGTGTAATATATAATATGCATATAGTGTATGTACAGACACATATATGTGCATAAATAATTGCAGTAGCTCAACAGAAACACGAGATGCAAAAATTTAGAGACATCTTCACCCCAAATATTTATGTGGACTATTTGTGCCCGACCTAGGGTAGAGCCTTTTAAGTCCATACTGGTCTAATCAGCCGCAGTCAGACACACTGTACCCTGACCTTGATATAGTAAGGTTAGTTTGGTCCTCTTTGATTACAAGGGAAAACAACTATATGATAAATTGGGGATAGTCGGAGGGAAGGGACTAAGATTAAGGAGAATTTGGGGGGGGCAGATGGTGAAAATGCTGGGATTCAGGATGCAGGAGATGGGGTGTTGTTTATGGGGAGCTCCCAGGAGGCCAGTGTCACTGGCTTGTCAAGTACACGGAGAGGCTCAAGGTGTAAGAGACTAGAAATATAGGGGGGAAGGACAGGTAATGAAAGGCTTTACAAGCTAAACAGAGGATTTTATATTTGATCTGGGAAGTTATAGGGAGTCCCTGGAATTTATTGGAATGGGGAGAAGGGAGATAGTTTTATTTTATCAAGTATCAGTATTTATCAGTACAAGTAAGCCATTCATATATTTTCTTTTTTTTTTTTTAAGCAATTGTGGTTAAGTAACTTGCTCAAGGTTACACGGCCAGTTATTTCTGGGTGTGGTGCTGAGTGTCTGAGCCTGGGATTCGATCTCCAGGTCATCCCAACACTGGAGCCGGTGCTCTTACTTGCTGAGCCATCTGGCCACCCCCATTCATATATTTTCGAGACTTGATCCTAAATGGGCTGAATCTAGGAACTTTTCTGTCACCTTCTTAAAGTGACACTGCCACAGATTTGAATTTTTCAAGAAAATAAAGAATTTGTCTTTTAAAGGCGTTACAGCTGAAGCTCAGTCATTCTACAAATGCTTATTTAGCTCTAAATGCAGAACTGTGATATATGGAGTTAGATAAAAAACTGCCCTCAGGGAGCTTACAGTTTAGTAAGGGATATGACATATTGAACTATGACATAAAATAATATATAGTAAGTGACTTAGAGGCAGGCTGGCATAGTGGATAGAACTTCCATCTAGACTAGGAGAAGACCTTGATTCATATCCTATCTCTAAGATGTACTATGTGGTGCAGTGGGTAGAGCATTGTTCCTAGAGTCAGGAGGAGATGAGTTTAAATGTGATCTCCAACACTTACTAGCTATGTGACCCTGGGCAAGTCACTTAACTCTGACTGCTTCCCTGTCCTGAAAAAAAAGTATTGTATGTAATTTTTTTTGAGAGTCAGTGTTAAATATTTACTAGTATACTTCCCTTCCTTCCTTCCTTCCTTCCTTCCTTCCTTCCTTCCTTCCTTCCTTCCTTCCTTCCTTCCTTCTTTTCTCTGGACCTGATTTCATCCATATTTCTATGCTGATGAGGTGAGGGTCTTGCTCTCTCACTACAGATCAGCATATTTTTTTTTTGACACTTATATAGTGTTAGAAAGTTGCCTCAAGCATTGAAATGTTAAGTGACTTCCAAGGTCACCCCGTCACTTTGTATCATAACTGGGACTTGAACAGAGGCATTCCTGACTCTTAGGTTTCTGTTCCTTTTATCCTCTATGATCTGTTGTCAAGGCTATTTCAAAGACCTGAGTGGGTGGCAATGGAGCCCTGTATAAGGGTTTTGGCAGCTAGAGTAAACAGAAGCCAGATGTGAGAAATATGGCAGAGGTAGAATTGCCAGGACTTGGTAACTTGGTAATGTGTCACGAGAGGGGAGAGAGAAGGAAGAGTCCGAACCAATATGAAAGTTTTGAACATGCAGCCTTGGGTGCCTGAAAAAAGCAAGGTGGTTTTGGGGAAAGATCATAGGCTTGATCTTGAGCAGACTGGTTGGAGAGGCCGGTGGCCCACGCACACGGGGATGATTTGCAGGTTGACTTGAATAGAGATGAGAGTGGAGGAGTTAGTGGCAAGCAGAATGAATCCAAATGGTGACTGTGTGGCTAGGCTTTGGTTTTTGAAGAAGACCAGTAACTAGGAAGCCTGGGTGATATGAGATGTCTTGGAGGGACCCCTGGCAGTCAAGGAGGAGAAATAGCTCAACTGACAGAAGTTGTTTCGCTGCAAACTAAAGCCCAACAGATTGCTGAACCTTTGCTGTGCACCTGGCCAGAGACATGTAATACACAATGGCCTAGACGATAATGCCAAGCAATAAGTGCCCAGTTTAAGACCAAATGCATAGAGTTGGTTTGGTTCCATGCAATATTAATTTTCCTAATACACTCTGCATTATTTTAGAATTTGTGTGATGCTGGGTGGCCCACTTAATGGCACCTCCTTTTAGTACATACTGTGCAGGTTAGATTACAACAAAAATGTCTGTATCAGCAAGGGAGATCTATACCTCAACTGAGGCCCCACTTATTACAAGCAAGAGTTAATTCCTGTTTATTCCAGTAAAACCAAAATATTTTGCACAATCTCCTGGAGTTTGCTGTAAAGCAATCTTCTCTTTATAAATATAATATAAATTTTGATTAATGTGTTTTCAATAACATCTAATAAATATAATCTGATCTTTATGAATATTTATAAATAATAAATATTATAATATTCACTTTTCAGGGAGAGTGCTAGGGTCCAGGCCTGTCATGTTTGTTGAGCAACTGATTTCACTGGTGTAGGTAATTCCTTGGTGTGGAAACACTCTCTACCAATGTAGATTGGCAATTCAACTGATCTTATAATCTATGCAAACTTCCCTGAACCCATTAAGAGTTTACATAAATTGGCCGCTGTTTCCCAGCTATCAAAGTTAGAACTTGAACATAGATCTTCTTAGTTTCAAGGACATCTACCTATTCACTATGCCTGGTTTCTCAGTATTCACATATAGACATGGAAAAAAAAAACTGAATACATAATGAACACCAAGGCTCATATATTGATGAATTAATCCAGTATACGATAACACTTCATATTCAGGTAACTGTTTTCAAGTACATTTTCACAAAGCAATATCTTAGTTTAGCTTGTGAGGGATACAAGGGAATTTTCTCTATCTTTATCTTACAGATGAGAACATTGAGGCCCAGAAAGAAAATATAAATGACTGACCCAATATCATCTCAATCAGTAAGTTGCAGAGTAGGAAAATCAGGATCAATGTTCTTATTATATTGCTAGCAATCAGCCAATATTTTTACAGTGTTTAGAGGTTTGCAAAGAACTTAACATACATTATCTCATTAGCCTGAGGGGTAGGATCGCTACCATCTCCATTTTACAGATGAGGAAAGTGAGGCACAGAGAGATTAAGTGCCTAGGGTCACATAATGTCAGAGGCAGGATTCAAACTCAGGTCTTCCTGACTACAAATCTAGTACTTTTCCAAATACTATACAACTCATTCTCCAGAACAATTCATCAAACTCTTTCTCAATTTGTAGGATAAGATTTTTAAAGATCAACTCCACATTGATTTGCACCAATGTTTGAAGGCTTCCTTTTTTTCAAATAAAATGCACACCATAGATGCTCCTAAACCCTCCCTGAATATTTGCAAAACATATGGGTGATTATCAACCTTCCAGAAGAGAAGCCCTTATTTTGATCGGAAAATTAAGAACACCCTTCTTTACTTTTCAAGTTTAAAATACAATTTATTCAAAATCTAATATTCTTGAATGCATGGAGCTCCTGTACCACCCCTTATTGGTACCAAACTGTCAGACTTAATAGAAAAGATCAAAAAGAATCCGTAACCTTAAAAGAATGGTGGAATTTTACCAACAGAGTAAAGGAGGTGATTAAAACAGCCCAAGTTAGCACATAATCCTGTTAGTTGCACTATAATTATAAGCTTCAATGACAGGAGAAAACGCTGCAATTACCATAGTCTCATTCCATGACAAGACAGATGACATAATTACTATCCTTGCTGTGACACCCACTCGATTTATCCTCAGCATCTAAAATGAAGAGGCCCACACCTATTTCTCAGAAATGCGGTGCTTTGTCTAGCAACACTCCGGGAATCAGTTAAAGACATTTTCTTTGGCCTTGTTTTCTTTACAAAGGAATTAAGCAGCAGGAGTAAAGGCCTTGAGCATGCCCATTTTGGAACCATAAATATGGAATATGTCTTCCACAGTGATTTAAAGTGGGATTTTATCTCTGTTCCCATAGGGGGAAAAAGGGATATGCTTGATTTGAAGCCACAATTCCTAGAATGAATGTTGCAGGCACATTAAGGATAGGTAGGAGTTTGTCTTGTTCCTAGATAAATCAAACTTTGGAAATGGAATCTATTGGATAAGTTGTTGGCTACTAGTACCCCATTGGGGTCCAGAAGTAACTCCTCGGTGTAAGCTATAAAGTCTAGTATGAATGAGGATACCAGCAGATCTTAGCCACTGCCCCTTCTAGATTCAGGTCTGCATAGTTCTTGATTCTATGCAAATATATTTCCATTGCTTAGCTTGTTTTCACGGACATAGTGCATCTGTACTCTTGTTGTGCAGCTGGGCTCTGAGCTGCAGATAAATACAGCTGTATTGAGGTTAAGCAAGGAAATGGAGCTAGAGATTTGAGGGACGAGTAAAAACAATGCAGCCATGTGGCAGCTTGGTGGTGTAGTGGATAGAGCACTGGCTGTGGAGTCAGGAGGATCTGAGCTCAAATCCGGTTACTAGCTGTGTGACCCTGGTCAAGTCACTTAACCCTATTGCCTCGTCTAAAAATAAAAATAATACACCTGTGAGAATGTATCTCTGACTGCATTCTAGAGTCCAATCTAAACAACTTTGGTAGATAATCTTCTCCTCTATGCTAACATGGGTTATCGAGAGTTTAAATTATTTTAATAACCAAATTGGAGAAGTCACATTTGTCCTGCTTTTTGAATCTGTGGGTGACACAAAACTGAGAGGAAGAACTAATACATTAGATGACAGAGGCAGTATCCAAAAAGAGCTAGACAGTCATAGGGTTGATGAAATGCAACAGGGATAAATGTAAAATCTTATATTTGGATGAAACCAAATCAGCTTCACAAGCACAAGGTGAAAGGAGGCATTGTTAAGAGAGCAATTTGTCTAAAAGTTCTAGGGGATCAGAGTGGATTGCAAGCTCAGTATGAGTTCACATGAGAGAATGGCTGAACAAGTTGTGGTATGTGAATATAATGGAATACTACTGTGCTATGAGAAATGATGAGCAGGCAAACTTCAGAAAAACCTGGAAAGACTTACATGAACTGATGCTGAGTGAAGTGAGCAGAACCAGGAGAACATTTTCTATAGTAACATCAACAATGCATGATGATCAACTATGGTTGACATGACTCTTCTCAGCAATGCAATGATCTAAGACAATTCCAAAAGACTCATGATGGAAAATGCAATCCACATCCAGAGAAAGAACTATGGAGTCTGAATGCAGATCGAAACATACTACTTTCACTTTGGGGTGTGTGTGTGTGTCTTTTCCCTTTTGTTCTGTTTCTTTTTTCACAACACAACTAATGTGGAAATGTGTTTACATAATTATACATGTATAGCCTATATCAGATTGTTTTCTGTCTTGGGAAGGAGGAATGGAAGGGAGGGAAGATGAAAAAATTTATAAAAAGTAAATGTTGAAAACTATCTTTACTTGTAATTGGAAAAAATAAAACACGATTTACATAATAAAAAGAAGAGACAATCCACAAAACAATAAATAAAGTCCTGGTTTGTTGCAAAAAAAAAAAAGAGTTCACAGAATGATGCAGTGACCTAAGAGCTAACATAATCCTGGATTGTAATAATGGAGTTATATTTTTCCAGAAATAACGAAGCCATCATTCCTGTTTTCTACACTGGTCAGACTGCATCTAGATTACTATATTTAGTTCTCGGCATTATATTTAGGAAGGACATTGACAAATTGGAGAACATCCATAGGAACACAACCAGGATGGTGAAGGTTCATGAATCAATGTCATATGAAGACTGATTGAAGAGACTGAGAATGTCTAGTCTAGGGAAGAGAAGACTGAGAGGCAGGGAGACAAAAACTGCTCCTTTTCGTTAACTTTAGTCATCGTGGGATCTGTAAGACAACTCTCTATGACTATCGGTAACAAAGCAGTTATGGGGAGTTCACTATGCCAATAAAATCAAAGGTCCAGAGTTCGCTTTCAAAAGTGCTTAAGTATTTGAAGAATTGTGAAGTCAAAGAGGGACCAGTCTTATTCTTTTTGGTCTCAGGAGGCAGGATTGGGACTAGTGAGCCAAAGTTTCAAGGAGGCAAATTCAGGTTTGATATCAGGAGAGAAAATTAAGGCTGTAACATAGCTTGAGATATAAGATGCCTTGAGAGGTAAAGGGCTTTCCCCTCATTGGAAGGTAATGTTCCCCTCTAGTCAGTGTGATGTGATCCAGGTTGGATTAAATCATCTCTGAGGTCCCTTACAACTCTAAAGTTCTGCTTATTATTCTGAATGTAAGGTTCTTTGTATAACTGTAAAATTTACATGTTCACATGAGTTGACTAAATTTGTCTTAGAGGTGGCATGAATTCACATCTCTGGAATATAACCAAACCTCCTCCAGGAGAGACTGTAGTTTTTACTTTGAGGGAAGCTGGGGAGGGGTGGTGGCTCAGCTTTTGCCCCTTTTCTGGCCCATCTCCAAAAGGGGTATCAAACTAGAATGGTATCTTCTCTGCCACCCTCCCCCATCCCTCTCTCCCCCAACTATTGCTGGTCTTTGATTCAGAACAAAAGCTTCTTCCCTGGTCACTAGCCCTTCGCTTCCACTCACCCACCAAATACTGGTTATACAAAAGACCTTTGCAAATAGCAAAATAACACAGAAACTCACTTATTCAAGCAAAATGGCAAGCAGAAATTGTTGAAATTCTACAGATTTCTATACTAGAAAATAAACAAAGATGAATGAGTTCTTTGGAGAGCAGGGAAATAAGATCTCAACTTGAACCAAGTGAGAGGCCCCAAGTCTCACTGGAGAAGAAAGTCCCTAGGGAGGTGAACTAGAAATCAAGGCTCTGTGGAGGACTTGGCTCTCCCTAAAAGTCTGCAGCTTCCAAAGTCCTCCTCTCTTCTCTGGAGTACATCACCATGTGTGATTCCCCTGAAGAAGCTCTTGCATCCACTCCACCTCTTACCCAGGCGCCTAGAATCACGTCCATGTTCTCTCCATCTATCTCATGTCATCACTTTCTTCTACATAAATGTGTGCTTGGGTCAAAGCCTAGTTACATGGGTTAACTGTACCATGGGAAGTACTATCAGTGTAAATTCTAGATGCTTCAAAGGGAACTTTAAAATGCCCAAGATGATCCACCAAACACCGTGGACTTACAAGGCCTTTTCTATATTGCCAGTAAAGAATTCCATCAGGCTCTTTTGCACAATGCCTTGCCCCTGTTGGTCTCAATAAGTTAAATGATGTATGGAAGAGTGCTGGCTTTAGAGTCAGAAGTCTTGGCATTGGCACTTAATGCCTGTGTGACCTTGGGCCATAATTGATAATCAATCAATAATCATTTATTAAGTGCCTACAGTGTGCCAGGCATGAAGCTAAGCCTCTGTGGGCCTCATTTTCCTTATCTGTAAAAGGAAGGGGTTGAGTCAGATAACCTTTAAAGGCTTTTTTGAGCTTTCAGTCTATAATCCTATCATGTCATTTAGGGTAGAGGGGTTTGGACCTGTGATTTTCTAGAGGCATACTGGTACAAATGTTTAACAATCACATTTGGGGAGGGGACAATGCATGCACACTATTAAGCTTAATCTGCATTATTATCATGTTGTCCAATACTTTCTTAAGTCTAGACACCAACAGAACAATAAATCAAGCCCTGATTTATAGGCTTTGCTGATTTCTGAGGTGTAAATTTAACACTGAAAATTTAACAATCAATTTCTTAAGAGCTGGTTTAATCTGGGTTCCATCTCCAATAAACTCCCTCTGATATTGCAACTACTATACAGTTTATAATCTGAAAGGGTTGTCTCAAAAACCCTATGGTTACAAAGAAATAATTTAGTGATACAAATTGCAAGGTTGTTCCAAGTTATTTCAGTTAAGTGAATGATTCACCTAAAATAGATTCCACTTTCTGTTCCCAGTCTTTAGTGATTCTGGGAAGTCAGCAAGGTTTATTAAAATGAATAATGGGCTCATTTGAGCAAACAAGGGTTTGACCACTAACTAGGTGTGTTACCATGGTCAAGGTACTTTCTTATTTGATAATGTGGATAATAAGAATAATAATAGACTCCCATGGTTGTTTGTGGTTAAAATATTATAAAAGATAAGAAAACAAAAGGAGATTATATATTTTATTTCATTATCTTTTTACAGTCTCACTAATGCCCCTTGATTTGGACCAAAAAACTTATTCCTCTCTGATGTTTAGTATCATAATTGCTATTTTTTGTTACTCCTTCCCAAGTTTTAAGTTTTAAAAAATGAATTGTAATGGGGACGGGCCATTAGGGTCCTCTCCTTGAAGTATGCACAGATGTTATTGATCTGTGTGCTGCCAATCCAACATGTGGAACCATGGAAGGGGGTTTCAGCCATGATGACTCAGAGGTTTGTACTGTCTGGTGATGAAAAGACTTCTAATTGGCCTCAGAGCCAGAAAATAGACTAATGATTGAAAAGGTACATAGATGGAACTGAGTTCATGTACAAAGAATTCTTCCTGAGTTGTATTTTCCTTCCTGGCAGAAAGCAAGCCAAGATCTGCTAAGAGTTCATAGGTTGGCGAGAGGCTTTCTAGGGTTCTATCTTGTACATGGTTATCATATAGGGAAATAGATGGTAATTCTTGTTCCTCTTGTGTTGATTCTTTCCTGGGTGAATGAGCATTCCAAGGGACTAAAGGCCCAGGTGACTTGTAAGACTGAAAGATCCATCAAAGCCTTCTCACTGGTGACTGGAGTCAGTAGCAGCAGCCAAGTTTGGTGAGTAGTCAGATCGGCAGCTAAATGACCTGCTTGACCCAGCCCAGTGAGTGCCCTGACTCATCAGCTAAGAAACCTTACCCAGCAAGGAGCTAGGCCAGCTAAAGCAATAGAATGACTCATCTATCACCACTGAAAACAGCCTGAAGTAAACTTGGTAGGATTCTCTGAAGGGAGAAAAGAACTCTTTGGGGCAGCAGTTATGGGGTCCACATTGGGTGCATGTGTTCCCTACATGTGTGTCTCCCTGCATTGGGGTTTTCAATTTGAGCCCACTCTTCCCTGTAACTGACTTTTTGCAGAGAGGAGAATGGGTGGTTTTTGTGACTTTCTCCAAAAATATCTCTTTGTAAACCATTAAGGGGAACATTCCAGATGTGCTTTATGAGTGAGAGTACTAGAAACTACAAACCCCTTAGGGTTATTCCTAGACCTCTGAGAAGTCATAATCGACCTTCTGGCGACCCAACCTGCTGGTGAGAGGAAGAGTTGGAGGACTGAACTCAGAAAGGGGGCTACAGAATGAAAAGGTTCATTTCATTTTTCTAATAGTACAGATCTAGGTGAAAAATCTTGTATTTTCTTAGCAGAGGAAGGAGATCTATCTAGAATTGTAAAATCCCACATTTGGAAAGTACCTCAAAGGTCATCTAATCCAAACCCCACCAGAAGCTGCCTAGACAGATGGTCATGCAGGTTCTTTCTGAAGACCTCCATTAAAAAGAAACACTTATTTCCCATAAGATCATGTAATTGAAATCTGGAATGGATTTTAAGGATCATCTAGTGTAACCTTTTCATTTTAGATGTGAGAAAATCAAGGTCTAGAGAGGTTGTGACTTGCCCAAGTTTGGGCAGGAAGTAAATAGTAAAACTAGGCACTTGGATGTCAAAGTCCCTTGCCACTATACCCCAGCTGCCTCTCGTTACCATGCTCTTGGACAGCTCAAGTTTTTAGGAAATTCTTCCTTACATCGAATCAAAATCTCTCTCTGCAACTTCTACCCATTACTCCTAATTCTGTTCTATGCAACCAGAAGAACAAGGTTGATTCTTTTTCCATGTGAGAGTCCTTCAAATCCTTGAAAAGAGATTGTCACAGACCAATGCAAAACGAAAGGAGCAGAACCAGAGCCACGTACAATCACAAATGTGAGGGGACATAACTTTGAAAGATTTCAGAGCTCTGCCTGATGCAGTGACAATAAATCATGATTTCATGATGATGATGATGGCCAGAATTTTATTACTCTTTAAGGTTTGCAAAGTGCTTCACAAATATTTTCTCATTCTATTCTCATCCTGTAAGGTAGGTGCCATTGTTATTCTCATTTTATAGATGAGGAAATTGAGGCAGAAAGAAGTTCAGTGACTTGTCCAGGGACACAGATAGTAAGTGACTGAGGTCATATTTGAGATCGGGTCTTTCTGACTTGATGAAACACCTCTTGGTAGGAGATGACAGGCTTTAAGTACAGAGTGAAGTGCACATTCTCAGACAGGGCCAATGTGCTAATTTGGTTTTTTTACTATACACATTTACGACGGGGGTGGGGGGTGGGGTGGGGGGATGGGGGGGAGGCTTTTACTGGCAGTGTAGGGAATTGGGTTAGTGGGTAGTGATATGTATAAAAAAGGGCTCAATTAAATATTTTTTAAAATGTACATAAGAAGACATAAATGGACATAGAGCAATTCTGTTATTATGTTGTTAAATTTAATAACCATTTCTTTAAGAGACAGAGAGAGATAGAGACAGAGACAGAAAGAGAGAAAGACTGAGAGTGAGAGAGAGAGAGAGAGAGAGAGAGAGAATAGCTATCATGTTTCCTTTAACTCTTTTTTTCCCTTCCAAATGAAACGTCACCAGTTCCTTCAGTTGATCCCCATATGATAGAGGCTTCAGTCCTCTTACCTCCTTGGTTCCTTTCCTCAGCAATCATTTCCTTGAGTCCTGTTAATACCCTGGGATATATTTCACCTGGGCCTGATTGGAACTCATCAAAGGGGGTTAGGGACTCTTTTATCATCTACTTACTTTGGCGGGTCTCAATGACCCACTAACAATCTGGTCTTCCCAACATGAAGATTATTCTCCTGAGCAGAGAACATAGATGCAGAATAGGAGTTGGTCAGTGTTGCCTTTTCTTCATTTAATTATATCTGTAATCCTTATAGCAAGTGGAAATCCTGTTTCTTTGAGCTGCCTATTTCCTCCAAGAGAGTGTTTTTTAAAAAAGCTTCCACTGAAAGACTAAACTCATTCTGGGCTTTAGCATTCCTAAAATTATTTTTGCAGACCATGTCATTCTTTTGTATTAATCCTCATTGTCATTGCTTCCATGTTCTGCAGGTATATCCTGTAGCAGGGGCAGGAAGTGGAATGGTGGATGAACACTGGACCTGGAGTCAGGACAAACTAGGTTCAGATATGGCCTCAGATATTTACTAGCTGGGTGACCCTGCACAAGTCTTTTACTCTCTGTTTGCCTTGGTTTCCTCAACTGTAAAATGGGGATAATAACAGCACTTACTTCACAGGGTTACTGTGAAAAGAACAAAGGAAATGGTATTTGTAAAGAGCTTTAGCATAGCACCTGGAACACAGTAGGCACTTAATAAATGCTTATTCCCTTCTTTTCCTTCTCAGTATGTGCTTTTAAAAAGTCTAATTCGGTCAATAAGTTCTCTGGTCTCTTCTGGAAGTTCCTCATTTTCTTTTTCATTGTAATATTTTGTGTGTCATCAAATTTCATTGAGCATTTCCTATCCCTCTTGAGCCAATTTTAGGCCTATCCTTTTCTCTCAATTCTTTGAAATTTGCTCTTCCAAAATCTAGAGTGGGCATCATACTATGCCCTTTTTTGCCGTGTCTATCACAGATTTCAAGATGGCACAGTCTTTTTCTCCCAAGATCTCTTTCATTTCTGCTTTGATGACCAATTCCTTCTCACTGGTAAGAAATCAAAATTAGATCTAGAATAGCAGTTACCTTCATTGCTTCCAAAGGATGAAATGATCAGGAAAGCAAATGAAAATTCTTCAGCTCTTCTCCTTTTAGCAAAGGGACGCCTTGGACAGACACTTGGATAACTGAAGCTGTCATCACTTCTGTATCTTAACTCCAAGCCAGCTCTGTGGTCTTCCTCTAGAACTCATCATTCATTTCCATTTTCTGCCCAATGATTTTTATTTTACATTATTTTGATGTAATTTTATCCTCATTCAAATGCTCTCCACCATGTGTTTCCTTCTCATTCTTTCATAGATTTCCATGCAGGAATATGTAGTTTTCATATACAATGCTATTTTGGCTATTTTTAGTAATGGCCTTTTTTGGTGTGGAGTTCCTATTTATTTTCACTTTATCTGACATTGCTGACTCAGTCACATTTGCTCTTCAGTTAGTCTAATCCTGAAGAAAAAGGTCTAAATTTTAGCCATTGAACTAAGGGGCCAAGTATTCATGTTGGGGTGGGGAAGTGAGGAAGTCTCACTTACAAATTGTAAATATCAGCTTTGCAATTTATAAGTGCCTTACAAACATTATCTCATTTGATCCTTGCGACAATTCTATAAGATAGGCAGTGGTTGGGTAGTTTCAGGAGTGTGCTGGCATATGTTTAACAATGGCGTTTCAAAAAATGTATGCATGGTACATGGTTAAGTTTAATCTGCATTATTAACATTTTGTAGCATTTGCTGATTTCTGAGGTGTAAATGCTCATGCTGAAAATTTAACAATTGGCTCTTGGGAGTAGGTTAGATCTGGCTTCAGCACACCAGTGGGACCTGTGATTTCATCAGTGAGGGGCATCTTCAGCAGAAGATACAAAGAAGATCAGAAACTTATATGTAACTGATAATCTTACTAAATTCCTTAGGGACACTGAAAAGTTAGAGATGGGGCACCTTGCCCACGGTCAAAAAAGACAGAATAAATGAAATGCAGGTCTTGAACCCAGGTCTTTCTGACTCTAAGACCATCTTTCTTTCCACTGAAGCACACTGACTTCCTGTAGGTACCATAGATACTGTTCTCATTTTACATGCAAGGGTGGAGAGTGTGTGGATTGAATAATCAATTAAATTACCCCTACTCCATTTAAAGCAAATGTCATGATTTTAATCCCTGATACATTTAACACAAGTCTTTGTTGTACCACTAGGTGTCAACAAGGCCTGGACACCTCCTTGAATCAATCAAATACATTTCAAATCTGCTACATCTTCTGGGTATGACCCAAAGTCTACTCTAATTGGTTGAGAGACTTGGTCACAGCTGAAGAGCATAATAAAGGAAGGAGCTAGTTCAGAGAGGAGAGATTCCCAGGGCCTGGGAGTATAAAGAGTAGAGAGGAAAAAGCAAGAACATGGCTGGAAATGGTCATCTACACAGGAGCAGCCAGAAAAAGGAGAAAGAGAAAGTGGGACTGAGCTGGGACTGAGGAGGGAGAGACTGCAAACCACCATTGGCCCAAACAGGCATCTCAGGGCAGAAGACTCAGGCTCAGGCCTCCACAGTTCTATTTACTCCTCAAGGATGGAAAGGAGTTTCAAGAAAAGATCTCCTCTTTCCAAAAATACCAATGCCTGTTTATTAACAGACGTTGTAATATACCATGCTGTTTCTTTACTCAAATGCTTATGGTAACTTGAATTTTACCTCAAACACAAAGAAGCCAGAGATTAACAAGAGCTAAATATAAATGTAAATTAAGGTGGAGAGCTAAACTTCCTAAATGTTAGGAATTTTCCTAACTGGGAGATAGGAGAAATTGCAATGATATTCCTAACTTTTTGTTTAATATAAACTTTCTAAAGCAATAGTGGACTAACTATTAGGGAGGGACCATTATATTGTCCCTAGGCTTAAAGTGAGCTAATTATCTGAATCAGGTATTACATGCATATGAGAAAGTTGACCCTCACAGAGCTTAAGTGACTTACTCATGGTCCCAGAGCAAGGAAGTGTTAGGGATGGGATATTAACTTTTTCTTCCTGAGTCCAAGTTCAGCATTCTAGCCACTACAATACACTGCCTTATGACAAAGGCCATAAGGATTTAAATGGAAAGATTTGAAAGACAAAATAAAAAACACCCTCACTCTTCTCCTGGCTGGTTAGCAGATTGTCTTCATTGGTATTTTCTGGGAAAAAAGTGGGTCCTTTAACTTCACCTACACCCACCATCTAAACTTTTGGACCTTAACTTGTTAGGCCCTTTCAACTTGGCTATTTTTGAATGTCCTATCTTCTAACTGTGAGCATATCATGAGTTCTGCTATTTCTCACTTCTCTACAAAGACAGGCGTAACATTTGAGCCTCACTCATATTCTAGCGGCTTCTGCAGCTGCCTCTGTCTTAACTCTGGTTTAGTTTCCAAAATAAAATGTTTGGTGATTTTTTCTTCTTTTTCTTTTAAAGAAAAACCTGAAAAACTAACACAAACATTTTGTTCTCTCAAAAAAGTCACCAATTGGCAATGCTTCTCATCACTTCTGGGAAGTGCAAGAAAAATTCCTAGATTCAGACTGCCAAAGTTAAAGGTAAGATATGTGTTAAAGACAGCTGCTATAAGAGCTGTTCAGAAGTTAGATTATCAGAGAGAGAAAACACTGATTCAAATATAAGTCTGAAATAACAGCCAAGAGGACTGAATCACTGCTTAAGAAAACTATATGGCTCTTCAGTATCTTCACAAAATGTGAGAGTTGGAAGGGACCTTAGAAATCACCTAAAATAACCTCCTTAATTTAAGATGACAGTGATGATGGTGATAATGATAGATGACATTTATATGGCACCTTTAGGGCAGCTAAGTGGTACAGTGGATAGAGCATCAGCCCTGGAGTCAGGAAGACCTGAGTTCTAAACACATTCTCAGATAGTACCAGCTATGTGACCCTGGAAAAGTCACTTAACCCTGTTTGCCTCAATTTCCTCATCTATAAAATGATCTAGAGAAGGAAGTGGCAAATCACTTCAATATCTTAGCCAAGAAAACTTCAAATGGGGTCACAAAGAGTTGGACATGACTGACACGACTGAACAACATACAGTACCTTACACATATTATCTCATTTGATGGGCAAACAGATGCCCAAGATCACATGATGGAGTAGAACTTGAACTGAGGTCTCTTGACTTTAAGGCTGTTGAGATTTTCCACCACACCATAATTCTTTCTTTGATTTTTTCCACCAAAAACCTGTGCCAGTGATTTCTCTCATTTTCCTTATAATCAACTCTCAACGATCCAAGCTCATCAGCTTGGAGAGAACTAGTGGTCCAGATAATCCAAAATCAATTTATATTTAAATTTGGATGCATTATATGATTTTTATGCAGCAAATCTTCTTTCCCAGCTATGTTTTGCTTTAGGCGGATATTAAATTTGATATTAGCATTTCTTGTACACACAGAATTCGGTAGGAAGGAGAGAAAGGCTGAGGGTAAGCTAGGTGACAGAAGCACTTTGGTTTAAGATTTTAAAATGTCATGAATAATCTACATAATGGATAATCTAGACTTTTTTTGGAACAGTAACAGTAAAAATGCCAATACCAATAATACCAATGTGATTGTAAAAATGTGTACAGTAAATATAGAGCTCAAAGTAGAGGAAGACAAAGGTGCCATGAAATGATGTCACGAACCACTAGGTAATCAGCTGTCTTACATGAGATACGGATCACAGGGTCATTGATTTGGAGCTGGAAGGAACAACAGAGGTCATCTATTTCAACACCATTACTTGACAGATGAAGAAACTGAGACCCAGGGAGGATAGGTGACTTGTTTTCAACCTAGGTCTTTTGACTTCAGAGTCAGTGCTTGGTTTACTAACTGTACCATACTGCCATTTAAAACAGCTTAGTACTGGGCATGGTTTAATGGTCACCCTGAACACTAAATTGATTTCTAAGCCATCTCCTGGACACCTTAAGGGGTGAGGACCAGACCACAAGCATTCTCATATTGGGTACATGTGTAAGGATCAACTACAGTACCTGGGCATTATCTGAAAGGAAAGAAATGGCAGGACCACTGGTATGATGGGACTTGGGTTGTACTATCTATGACTGGTAACATTTTACCACCATAGTATCATAGATCTTCCTGAAAGAATTTTTAATAATTTGATTCTGCGTTCATTGAGTTAATGAGTCTATGTTCACATGACTTTCTTTTACCAAAGACGAAAAAGAATAAAATTTCTAAATTCATTCCTTTATGGCACTATATATTTATTCTTGGAAATAGAATATCATGTCTAGACTTTCCTTTTTTGAAAGTCACACAAATTTTGCTTCAAGTATTCTTGGTCTTTGAGGCTTTTATTTTTAACTGTCCTTAGGTTTTTACTTTGTTTGCTTTTACCATTAGATCAAGGCTCCATTATAAAACTTATTTCAAATTACTCTTTTTTTTCTTCTCCCCTTTTTTCATTCCTTACTTAAAATTTTTTCCACTAAAAAAACCAAAAACAAATAAAAAACCTTTCACTCATTCATGACATAAATAGAAAACTTAAAATCAGTCCTGTAGTTGATTATATTTGTGCAAACCACATTGGTAGGTATCACACTTGTAGGCCTTACCGACAAAGTTTTACAGTCATAAAGATGATGTGGTAATAGTGCAAAAGATTGGGTGTGATAGGAACCAAGTTCAAATCCTGGCTCTAAAATTTGTTGCTGATTCATTTTGTACAAGTCCCAGAACTCCTTTGGGCCTCGGTTTCCAAACCACACCTCCTGCCATGAAATTGGGACCTATAGGTATATCCTTGAATGTCTTAATCATATGCTCTCCTTAATGTACCTTTCCTCATCTACTGATTTTCTACCTAGATTCATTCCCTAATTGGTTCATATAGTCTTCCTACTTCTTATTTTCTCCAACTCAGTAACACTGAACCCCTGACCCTTGCTATCTGCTCTCTCATCCCCAAACCCCAAGCCTGGTGAAAATTAGGCCTTAAGGCCATCATAACAGTCTCCCCTTAAAGGAGGCTGTAAGCTTATAGAAAGGAAAAATACTCACAAGAATTGTTTTAGAAGATTGGTACAACTGTGTGCCCCAAATAACATTCTGCCTACCATCAGTTTGGTTTTTCTTCCTGATAACAACCCTCCAAAATAATATTTTGTCTTGACCCCTGATACGTAATTTCACCAGCTCCTGGGAGACCATCCAAAATGGTAGTAGTAGAACATCACTCCCAGGAGAGCAATTTGGGGCATACCTTCCCCCTTCAACAGAAGCATCCCCCCTTCCTGCTGAATGGATCCACGTCTCTGTGCTCCCCAACACAGTGCTGACTTTATCTTAGTTATACTCTGTGTTAGCATGTATGCCTGAGTTGTATGTTGGACCCCCTTTTCCTCTCTTCCCTCCCCCCTCTTCCCTATTGCTTGCAATGAAAGCTTTTCATTAAATTGACTCTCCTTGTTTTACATGTTTTTATCAGTACCTCACTTCATTAAGGGATTGGTTTTCCCCAACATCTTTGGCTGACCCACAGCCCTTTCCTTGGACATAAACTGGGTTGCTGGACAAGGATTTAACCTATTGACAGAGGAGTAGGGGACTGTGAGTTCTTAGCTGTAGAAAGCAAGGATCAATAGGAGAACACTATGTCCTTCCAGGAGGGACTCCTTTATGTCAGGGGACTCTCTCAAAACATTCACTCCCTCCCCTGCCATGTTCCATTTCAGATCTGCCCAATTTTTCTTCTGTGATCTCTGAATTATCTGTTCCTTTAATTTCTAATTTCTTTTAATTTTAAACCTTTTCCTCCCTTGTTCCTTCTGCCTTGTGGCACTACAGAGGTGTGGCTCTCTATGGATGATACAACTTCCCTCACCACCCTTTTCAGTATTAGTTATACTTTCATGCTTCTGGACTCACTGGATCTGGTCAGGGAGTTGGGATACTCCTCGCTCCACATTAAGATTTCCAGATTCTTCCTTCAATAACTCCTCCTCCTTTGAGTTCATGCTAGTCAGATTTATAAAACAAACAAAATCCCTCAAAAAAAACAAAAAAAAACCCCAACTCAGAGGAGTAGACATTATTTACTGACCCCCAGGACATTCTTTCTCCTATTTCAGTAAATTTAGTACCTGACTCATAGTTTCCCTCTGCATCCCAATGACTGCTCTCATTTTAGGAAATTTCAATATACTGGTTGTCATTTCTCAAATACCTTAACTTCCTGGTTCCTCAATTTATCTCCATGCTACCTCAGGTGCACACAGGGATTGTGAGACCTTTGACCATGTCACCTACAAGTATTTCAAGAACTCTAAAATTCTCTTTTCTGATCATATTACCATGCATACTAATCTTTCCTGCTGCCTCACTTGTAAAGCACTTAGCACAAGGTCTGGCACATAGTAGGTGTTTAATAAATGCTTGCTTCTTCCATCTTTTTCTTCCTTACTCCTCCTAAGCCTATTCATCCCCATCATGACCTTCCCTTCCTTGATCCTTCAATACTATCCCAGGGCATTGCTGGCTATACTCTTTTACTTTCCCAAACTCCACCTTTTGGTGAACTAGTTAAATTTTGTGTCATCATCTATGCTCATATCCCTTGCCCCCTTTGTCTTATTTGTTGATCAGGCTTTGCCAAACCCTGGCCCTGTATTACTCCTACCATCTAACCTTTAGCTCTTACTCTTATGCTGCTGAATAAAGCTAGGGAGAGTTAAAAAGTCATGCTGACTGAATTCACTACAAATTAGTGTTTTCTAATCTCAGCTGGGCCTTTATTGTAGTAAGGAAATTCTTGGATTCCTCCCTAATCAGCTGTTTATCTCACTACCATGGCTATTCCAAGCCTTCTTTTTTCTCCCATGGCAAGCCCTCCCTGCACTTGGTGGAGAACATTGTCTCATACGTCCCTTCTTATGTCGCATTCTTCTGAGATAATTTCCTCCTTTACTAATTCCAGGCTCTGATAAAGAGGAGATGCTTCTTCTTGCCAAGGCTAACTCCTTGACAAGCACCCTTGTTCCTAGTCCATCAGTTTTCTCCAGAAGATTGCCTCTACCATCATCTCTACTCTATCTCCCTCTAGTCTTCAATTTCTCCCTTGGTCATCTTAAAGAATGAAGAATGAACAACAACAACTTCTCCCTCACTACTGATTCCTGCTTAGATGCCTAGAAACATGTCCCTGTTTTCCCCAACTTTAAAAACTCTCACTTGATCTTGCCATCCCTGCAAACTATTATCCAACATCCATCCTACCACTACCAGCTACACTTTTTTTTTTGCTTTATTTGGGTGGGGAGGGCAGTAGGGGTTAAGTGCCTTGCCCAAGGTCACAAGGCTAGTTTTTTGTGTTAAGTGTCTGAGGCTGGATTTGAACTCAGGTCCTCTTGACTCCAGAACTGGTGATCTATCCACTGTACCACCTAGCTGCCCCTCCAACTACACTTCTTTAAAAAGCCATCTAAGATCAATGTCTTTACTTCCTCTGTTCTCCATTTCTTCTAAACCCTCTGAAACTTGGCTTCCAACCTCATTCAACTGAAATGACTCTTTTGAAAGCTAACCAGTGCAGTGGTCTCTTAATTGCTAAATCTAATGGCCTTTTCTCAATCCTCATTTTTCTTGACCTCTCTTCAGTATTGGATACTACTGATTACCTTTGCCTTCTCTCTGGATTTTGTGACACTTCTCTCATCACTTCATTTTCCTCCTAATTGAATGACTGCTTCTTCTCAGTGTGTTCTGTTGGATCTTCAGTCATGTCATACCTGTGTAGGTATCCCCCAAGACTCGGTTCTGGTCCCTCTTCTCTCTCACTTGATGATTTCATCCGATCCTATGGGTTCAAGTATCATCTCTATGTGAATGATTCCTAGATCACATCCAGTCCTAGTTTCCTGCGTTCCTGTGCCATGTTGCTTAAGGCTAATTGGACATTTCAAACTGGAGGTCCCTTGGGCAGCTCAAACTCAACACATTCAGAACAGACCTCATTATCCTTCCCCCCACACCTATCCATCTTCTGAACTTTCCTATCATAGTCAAGGGTATTACTAGACTAGTCAGTCACGTTTTCAACCTCAGTATCATCTTTGACCCCTTACTCATAGACACCCTACAACATCTCATCAACTGCCAATTCTTTCTGTTCCACAACTTATCTCAGATACATCCCTGTCTTTCTCTCTTTTAATTTTATTCTTAATTTATGGGATAAAACCAAGCATTTACATAATATAGCACAATAAAAAAGATGGCTGCATATGAAACTGTAAATCTGCCATGCACACTAAATAAAATTATCATGTAAATTTCTTTTTTTCTTCCCTCCTCTCCCCCTGCCCTAGAGATGGCTACCATTAGACACAAAGAGGTGTATATATATATGTAAAATTATTCTATACATACTTTTACTTAGCAGTTCTTTCTCTGAGTGCAGATAGTGTCTTTCTTCATATGTCCTTTATAGTTAATTTTATAATTAATTAATTGTAGTTAATTAGACATCCCTGTCTCTCTAATCACAGAGAGATTCAAGCCCTCAATCACTTCTCATCTGAATTGTTAAAATATCTCCTTTGGTCTCTTCGTCCCAAGTTCCTCTCCACTGGCTGTCCCCTGTGCTCGGTATATTCTCCCTCATCACCTCTGCTTCTGCCTCCACCCAAATCCTTAAAGGGAGATGAATGTTGCCACCCACAAAAAGGGAGAGAGCTAAGCAACACCTAGCTGTCATTATGAGAGGCAGTGTTTCATAAAACAGCAAGAAGCAGAAAAGGGAAAAAGAAATTTATAGATAGCTTGGCAAACAACCAACAAAGTCAGATTATTCTGAAGAATTTGAGGACGAAACTGGAAGGACATGTTCAAGCAAATAATGGTCAAGATTTCCATAATGAACTCTTTTCTTCATATCTGACAGCAGAACCATTACGGTTTGACTCAGTCTCTGATGTGGTTTATGAGAAAGCAGAAAAGGCATTAAAAAAAGAAAGAAATATGAGAAGAATAACTGAACTAGACCAAGCATAGACATAGGAAGTCTGTGCTAGGAGTGACACAATTTTGAAGGTGTCAAGGGATTGAGTCTCATGAAATAATGACCAAGAAATATCAACAGTTATCAACTCAGACACCTCTTCTCTACCAGCTCTTTATAAGAACAGATAGACATGTTGATGGCATCTTTGATGAAGGTATGAGAATAGAATAGGCAAAGCTTTGCAGATGTTATTTGATAGCACACTCCACATAACAGCCATCCAAATGATGAAAAAGTCCAGAGAATGCAAGTTCTCACTGTGCTGATTATTTTTGACTATAAAAGTCTTTGATTTGGTGGAGCAAAATACTGTCATTAAGACTCTTCCCTAGCAAAATGTCTCTCATAATTATGTTAAAATTATAGATGATTTTTTGAAAGATGCAACAAGAGAAGTAACTTTGCTCAAGATGATTTAATGAGGCATAAAACAAGATTCCTGTGTTTGCCACAGGTGTCTGCCACTGTTAGTGAGGATGTTCAGGAAAGAGTCTAAATGGAAGGAGAATTCCCTAGAGATGGTGAGGTCCTTCAGATGCTTCTGTTTATGGACGACATTGTGCTGATGGCACCAAGTCTTGGAATATTAAAAAGCCTATAATAATTATAATCTATGATCACTCAAGATAATTTAGCTTACCTACCTGCAAAGGAAAAACCTAGTGTATGAAGAATGTCTATTATGACATGTGTTTGGATGGACAGTTCGTATATTGCTATGAGGGAACAACGATCTGGATGTATAATTTAGTAGGAGAAGGGAAGGATGGATTTTGTATTTGGGAAATTGTGCCCTCTTTTAATGATCCTAAATGTCTCCCAGAAACAAAGGTCTATCTTTTTAACATCAACATTATTTTGTTGTTGCCATTATGACTGCAAGTTATACAATGCTTGCATCTCTAAGAGTTAAAGTAGCCAAAGAGCATTGGAGAAGGACATGTTGGATGTGAGAAGGCTGCATGGCAATGAAGAATTCCACAGAAAAATCAGTGTGAAAGGTGTCATCAAACTGATTTTGGACGTCAACGAGGTTACAGTTAAAGAGGTGTGCTGGTCATACATTAAGAATGAGGGACAACTGACAGGACAGCCTGTGTGCTCCATCACTACTCATTTGGAGTCAAGAGTGCTAGAGGAAGGCTCCTAGTATACTGAGAAATATCACCAAGTAGCTATCCTGTCACTGAAGATCTCCAGAGAGGAAGAATCTTTTACCTATTTTTCAAGGCAGCTCATTCCACTTTTGGAAAACTCTAATTGATAATAAATTTTCTTTACATCAAACCTAAATCTTCCCACTTGCAACTTCCACATGTTACTTTCAGTTCTGTTCTCTGGGGGGCAAGTAGAATAAATATATCTTTATTTAATATTTTATTTGTCCACAATTATGTGTAAAAACAATTTTTAACATTCATTTTTTAAAATTTTGATTTTCAAATTCTCTCCCTGCCTCCATCCCCCCTTCATTGAGAAAGCAAGCAATATGATATTGGTTATACATTTGCAGTCATGCAAAACATATTTCTATATTAGTCATGGTGTGAACGAAAACACAGACCAAAAAAACCTTGAGAAAAACAAAGAAAGTAAAAAAAAATATGCTTCAATATGCTTTCAGACTCCGTCAGTTCTTTCTCTGGAAATGGCATTATACAATATTGCTGTTATAGTGTACAATGTTCTCCAGGTTCTGCTCATTTCACTTTCCATCAGTTCATGTGAGTCTTTCCAGGTTTTTCTGAGAGCACCTGCCTGTCATTTCTTATCACAATCATACAGCACAACTTGTTCAGTCATTCCTCAATTGGTGGGCATCCCCTCAATGTCTAATTCTTCCCCATCACTAAAAGAACTGCTGTAGATATTTTTGTACACGCAGGGCATTTTCCTTTTTCCTTTTTATCTCTTTGGGATACACACACTTAGTAGTGGCATCCAAGAAGAACAAGTCTAAACTCTCTTCCACACAATGACCTTTCAAATACATTGACAGCTGGTATGTCTCCCTAAAGTGTCCTTTCCCCAGAAGAGAAAGTAAGGAAAGAATTATAAGGAAAATGTTCATAACTTTAAATCACTATGCAGATGTGAGTTGTTTTTTTAAATTTTTCTTCTCCTCTTCTCAGTCCAGGCTTAAAAGTCTGTGCCCTAGAGAAATAAGCCCCATGAAGTGATCTCTTTAACATTGTTGTCAGGTTGGGGTGGAGGAGTTTTGCTATTGGTGAATTTATCATTAATCCTAAACCTTTATGCTTCAAACTGAATAGAGTACCTTCACATTTCTGTCATCAACAGCACCACTACCTTCCAGGTCCCTGGTCTTGAAATGCTGTAGTTGTGTTCAACCTTCCTTTCTTCCTGGCCTCTCACATTCAGTCAATCACCATGTCAATTATGAATTAAAATGTAAAATATACATATAGTATTATACGCTCAGAGTCACCATTCCTGATTCTGGGTGGATATATGGGAGATTTGGGGTTTGCTGCTAGCCATATTAACTCTTCACTGAGGGGCTTGCTCTATGACATGATGAGGAGTTACCGTATGGAACTGAAGTGTTGTAGTTGTATAACAGCTCAAAGTGAGCTAAGGCTGTTTCAAACTGCTTCCCGACAGTCAGGTGGGTGGAGGAGTGGCTTACCCCAACCCTGTCCTCTACCTCCATGAGACCGTGTGCACCTGGAATCTAAAGTATATGTCCTGCATAGACAAGCCTGAGCCTTAATCTGGGCTGTTTCTTTTGTATTTAGCTATTTTTTTTCGCCTTTTCCTGATCTTATGCAAAACAGTGCCTGTCCTGAGATGAACATGTGTAGGCCCGGAGGTGACTTGTGAGTCTGAGAGGTCTGGAGCCCTTAGGCCTTATCACTGGGTTGAGACTAAACAGAGGCAAAGGAGAGAGGTTCTGGGCAGATACTCAAGTTCTCTTGGAGAGGATAGTTTCCAACAAGAGAAGTGCCCCAATCTGACCATTTTACCAGTAGATATACCAGGAGTTATTTGGATAGTGCCAGGCCAAAATGAAATGTAAAATGAGTAATTATCAGACTTGCAAATTGCTTTATGTTCTTATGAAGTATGTTTCTCAGTAGATTGTAATGGTAGTTATATATTAAGTTACTGAATTCTTTTAAAATTGTTCCAAGAATCTTTTTATTATTTTAATCTTTTCTTTTATGTGAGGGAATAAATTATTTGTCCCATATTTCATTCATATTTTACACTGAGTACTTTATTTACTCCTTTTTTTTTAGGGAGGTCATAGATATGACACATCAATTTTTCTCCAGTGAGGAATTTAAGCTAAAGGGTATAAGACAAGGGGGTCTCACCCCTGCTCTGAGGGATAGGTTCAATTTAGTCTCCCCACATGCCTAGGTATAGAAGGGTACAGAATTGGGCATAGTACTCCAGCTCCTGTGGGCCCACCAGTGGTCCCTAAAGGTTAGATAAATATGTATCCTAAGACTCTACTCTTCCTCCCTCCTACTATCTTCCTTTCTACTACATCATCTCATGAGAATGACCTCAATAGCATCCTAATTGCTTCGCAGATTTCAATCTCACACCATTTGGGTCCATTCTGCACAGTGATGCAAGATTATCTCAACTACCATTCTCAGCCCACTCTTCAGGGATTTGGAGTATCTCTCTATTGTTTACAGTCATGAAATAATCCTAATTGTTAAGGAATTACAATTAATGGGTGAAGGACAAGAACACAAACAACTATGATATAATTAAGAGTAGGGTAAGTGCAAAGGAGAGGCTTAAAGTGTTAAAAAAATATTTGAGAAGGAAGAGATTATTTTCACTGGAAAGGCTCCATGGAGGATATTACACCCTAAATGGGTCTTGAAGGAATGGAAGTACTTCAACAGAGATTATTTCAGAGAGATCAGAAGGAGTAGGGGGTGGGGGCGGGGAGGAGTTCATCTTAAGCACTGAAGACAGCAGAAGTAAAAGCATGGAGATGAGCGCGGGAAGGTGGGATGAGGAGATAGTGAGTAGTTCAATTTGGCTGAGATATATAAGAAGTGAAGGGAAACACTTAGAAACAAGGCTGATAGACTGGAACTGGATTTCAGAGGGCCTCAAATGCCAATATAAAGAGTTTATACTTATTCACTAAGCAGTATAGATATAGGAGAGATTTTTGAACGGAGGAGTGATAAGATCAGACCCATGTGTTGGGAATATGACTCAGTGCTCTGGAGGATGGATTGGACATAGAAGAAAAGGAAGGCATCATTAGGAAGGTATTATAATAATTCAAGCTGATTGTGAGGAGAGTCTTACTAGGCAGTGAGGAAAGAGAGAAAGGGAGGGATATGAGAGATTCAGAAAAGGTCAAATTGATAGTTTCACAAATGATTGGATATAACAAGTAAGGGAGAAGGAGAAGTCGAAGTAGACAATATATTTCTACTATGGGAGAAAGGGTTAATGGTGGTATCATTGACAGAAAACAGTAAAGTCAGAAGGAGGAAGAGACTTTTGGAATAAGACAGTAAGCTCAGTTTTAGACATGCTGGGTTTGAAGTGTTTGAGGGATTTTCAGGCTGGATATTTCTTCCAGGTGGTTGAAAGTCAGATGTGGAGCTTGGAAGAGAGGACAGGGTTGGAGACGTATATTTATGAGTTGTTTGTATAGAGGTGATAATTAGGACTATAGATACACATGAGATTATAAAATAATAGAGATGGGCAAGAGAAAGGAAGAGGGTAAAGGATGGAGCCTTGGGAAGTGTGCACATAAAGGGGTCAAGAAGAGGATGAGAAAGCCAGTGAAGGAAACAAAGAAAGAATGGCTAGAGAGACAGGAGAAAAACCAGGAGTGTTCTGTCTCTGAAACCAAAGTTAGAGAGATTATCACTAAGAACAGGGCAAAGAGATCAAAGAGGATGATTGAAAAAAAGACCATTGAACTTGGGCAATGGAGACCTTTGATCTGTTTCAGTAGAATCTGAGAGAGAGAGGGAGAGAGAGAGAGAGAGAGAGAGAGAGAGAGAGAG
>NW_027187299.1:89032-98312 GCF_028583685.1 Petaurus breviceps papuanus | reverse complement strand
AGAGAGAGACAGAGAGAGACAGAGAGAGACAGAGAGAGACAGAGAGACAGAGACAGAGAGAGAGACAGAGAGACAGAGAGAGACAGAGAGACAGAGAGAGACAGAGAGAGAGAGACACAGAGAGAGAGAGACAGAGAGAGAGACAGAGAGAGAGAGAGAGAGACAGAGAGAGACAGAGAGATAGAGAGAGAGACAGAGAGACAGAGAGAAAGAGAAACAGAGAGAAAGTCAAATGGCAAGGAATTGAGTAGAAAGTGGGTAGTGAGAAACTGGAAACATCAGTTGTAAACAACTTTTTTTCCCTAAGAAATCTGACAGTGAAGGTGGGGAGAACCTAACCTTTGAGCTCTAGATGCTTGGATAAGCAAGACCTCTGAGTTTGGCACCCTCCTAGAAGACTATGAATTTTTACTTTTCTGGCCATATTTATTACAGATTACTTATACTATCCCAATCATCAAAACAACAATGCATTTTTAATGCGATGGGCTTTGCCTGGCCTCCCGTGCACCCCTAGATAGCATCTGGTTAATAGCCAGCTTCTTCCTGCTTCAGTTCTCCCAGCATGAAGAATTCCACTCTGCTAAATGAGCACACCAAGGGTTTTCTTGCCCCCTTCACCTCTTTTCCCAAAGGAACATTTGATAAACATGTTGTAAATTTTGACGCTTTACCCCTCAAAGATGCCCTTGTCAAGATATCAGATGTTGTCTAACTTAGAATACACATTTTGGGCTGAGAAATTGTGATTGGTCTCATTGTTAAAAAACTCTCCCTCACTTATTGGCATGCCAACTGAGCTAAATAGAGCTGAGATGAATGCAAGGCTATTTTTGGTGCCTCCTCTAGGATTTCACGCACACTGTGTATTTTGCATCATTTTAATACTTGGGCATACTAAGGAGTCTGAGGCAAACACTCGTTTGTAAATGTTACAGCCTGCCAAGCTTGGGTGGGTGTTTTGCAGGGTGACGTTTTTCATCTCACATGATTACTTTTGGCAACAGCCAGATTGGGGAAAGATTGCATTTTTTAAAAGCTGGAAACAAAGTGTTCAGTTTGTTAGAAAGGCGGGCTCTCAACTCACCTTTATCCTGTCCATACAGGCTTCCATTTTCAGCTGCTCCACAGCTTTTCGGGCTTGAGAGATACTGGTTGTGCTGTTATTAGACATGCCTTCTTTCATTCTCTTTTCCCAGAAACTGTCAAAGTCAGAGAATTAGAAAGATGTAAATGTCAGTGAGTAGAACACAACGTGTCTATTATCTCCAGATTGTAAACAAGCGATAAAAGTAATGTTTCATCCTCCTAAAAGAATAGGAATAGTATGACCAATCAGTATAGTACTGACCAAATGCCACGAAATTCCTTGAGACAGTCTCTCAGTACCTGGTTGTCTCTCAATGCTGGGCACTGTCAATTAATGAGAACAGAAAGTTCAAATCCCTAATTGACATCCTCTAGTACTACTATTATAATTGACTATATAAGCTATAAACCCAAATGTTCTGTTATTTCAATAGCATTTTTAAAATCAATCATGTCCTTCATTGTGTTACTGAGGCAATAATTTTAGAGAGTTGTCTTTAAATAATGTCATACATACATGCATGTACAAACATGCACACCATTAGAAACACCAATTACCTTTCCTTTCTAAAAAGAGAGAAGATATTCTCAGTGACCTGGCTGGTTATTGAAGTTACAAGACAATTACTGGCTAGTGGATACATGAGGGAATCTTATTAAAAACTATCTATCTGTCTATCTCGTCTGCCTGTTAGTTCTTCCATCTATCTATTTTTCTATCTATCTATCTATCTATCTGTCTGTCTGTCTGTCTGTCTGTCTGTCTGTCTGTCTATCATCTATATCCATCTATTTCCTATACCAGTCTACTGAAACTGTTAGATCAACAGTCATCAGTGACCAAGTTCAATGGCCTTTTTTTCAGTCCTCATCCTTCTTGATCTCTCTGCCCAGCCGTTAGGGATAATTTCTCTATCTTGGCTTTAGAGTCACCACACTTTCCTGGCCCCCAAACAGATGAAGGTAATGCCAAGTGCTCCATGGTGGCATATTTATAAAGCATATGCTCTGACTTATACTTATTGCATCTAATGAGAACCATTTGGAGAGAGCCATCATAATTAAAGGCTCAGAGAGAGTAGGAAGCTGACCAAAGACAAATCTGCTATGTTGTGTAAGGAACAAAAATAATTTCTAATCACTACACAGCAAGGGGTAGGAAGGTATTATCCTGGTATCCATGCCAGTCTTTTTCCTCTGGATCTTTCATTCTTCAGGCAACTACTTTGTTTAGGCAGTGTGTGATGTAGTACAGAATGGTCAAGCTTTGCCCCGGGGAGGCTAAATTCCGATGGGGCACTGATAGACCTTTCAGTTCCTCAGCAACATAGCAACAACTGAACTTAGCACCCAGTTTGCAAAAATAATTAATTACTTTTAAAAATATATTTTAAAAATTTATTTCATTATACATTTCCCAATTACAAGTAATTTTTTAAACATTCATTTAAAACATTTAAAGTTCCACATTCCCTCCCTCCTTCCTGCCCCTCCCTGACCCAAGAAAAATTAATTTCAATAGGAAACTACTGATGCTTCTTCCCTCCTCAGCACCCTTGTTCCCCTCAGACTCCCAGAGCCTCCAGGGCAATGGCCTCAAGTTTTCCCAGAACTTCCATTGGCCCCTTCCCCGCGAATGAATTGAGGTCACATTGCCACTTGTCTCCGGCATTTTTTTTTCTTCTTGTCCTAGTAGCAAAAATTGATAGGTACCTAGCTTGCTCTCCCAGTCGTAAGAGTCTGAGTTTTGAAAAAAAAAAGCCAGGTATTCTAAGAGGCAGACTAAGGAAGGAGAGCATTCCAGGCATGGGGGGAATAACCGAAGTAAGAAGTCACAAGGCCGAGAGATGTAGCTTCTTGTGTGAAGAACAGCAAAGGAGGCCAATGTGGTTGGACCACAGAGTATACATAGGGATGATTGCGAAGACAGGAAGGAGGCATGTTGTGAAGAGCTTAAAATGACAGGTAAAGGGAAGCCACTAGAGTTTATTGAGGGAAATGGGATGGAGTGATAGAGACAGACCTGTACTTTAGTAAAGTTGTATGAAGAAACAAACTGATGGGAACAGAAAGGAGTAGGGAGAGATCTGAGGCAAGAAGTCCAGTTTATGAGGCTATTGAAATAGTCGATGTGAGAAGTAATTAAGTCTTAAACTAGGGTGGTGGTTGTGTAAGTGGAGAGATAGGGTTGTATCTGAAAGAAATTGTGGAGAAACAGTAAGATGTGGCAACTGATAGGCTTTGTGGGGTGAGTGAGAGTGAGGAGTCAAGAATGACACCAAGAATGAGAGCCTGGGTGTCTGGAGAGATGGTGGTACCTTTGGCAACAACAGGGAAGCTTAAATGATGGTGGGCTTTGGAAAAAAAAGATAAATTCTATTTTGAATGTGTGGAGTTTGAGATGCCTACTAGACCTTCCATTTGAAATGTCCAATAGGCAGTTGGTGAGTTGGTGATGTGATAGGACAGAGACCAGGGTTGGCTGGATATACTGATCTGGAAATCTTTTGTGTAGAAATGATACTTGAACCCACGGGTGCTGATGAGGTGAACAAATGAGAGAGTATAGAGAGAAAAGGGAAGAGAACACAGGACAGAGTCTTCAGGGATATCAGCAATTAGTGTTATGACATGGATTAACATCCAGCAAGGGAAGCAGACAGATGGGCAAGAGGAAAAACAAAGGAGAGAAGTGTCAGATGTTATAGAGGAGTCAAGAAGGATGAGGACTGAGAAGAGATCATTAGATTTGGCAATTAAAAGATTAGTGATAACTTTGAAAAAGCCGTTTCAGTTGAATGATGTTGGAAGTCAGATTGCTAAGCATTTCAAAGAAAGGTGGAGGGTGGTAGAAGTGGAGAAATTGATTATAGATGACTTTTTAAAGGAATGTAGTTGATAAGGGGAGGAGAGCTATAGAATGAGGGAAGGCAGAATCTAGTACGTTTTTTTTTTAAACATAAAGGCAGCTTAGATGTGTTTTTGGCAGCATGTGGACTATTGTATTTAGCTCTGGGCATCACAGCTTAGCACAGCCATTGATAAACTGCAGTGTCCAGAGAATGACAACCAGGGCCGTGAAAGACCTCAAGCTCACATTGTATGAGATTCTTTCAAAAGAAGTGGGCATCTTTAACCTAGAGATGAGAAGATATTGTAATAATAATAATGACTAACATCTATATAATACCTTGAGGTTTGCTAAGAACTTTTTAAAAATGATCTCATTTTAACCTCACAATGATTCTGGGAAGTAGGAACTGTTATTATCTCTCATTTTATATATGGGGGAAACTGAGGCCAAGAAACAAAAATGGATACTTGCCCAGGCTCACACAGCTAGTATCTGAGACTGAATTTGAATTTGAGTCTCCCTAGCATTCCATTCATTGCACAACATAACTGTGTTTTGTGGAAGGTGGGCATTATAGTTCTCTTCAAGTATCTGGAGGGTTGTCATGTGGAAGAAAGATTAGATTTTTGTTTTGCTTGGCCCTAGAAGACAGAACTTCCTAATGCTTTGAGTTGCCCACAGTATAATGGGCTGTAATGGGAGTCTTTGTAGTTCTTTAAACAAAGGCTCTCATACTTGTTGAGGAGGCTTGAGTACGGGGATCCTAATGGATGACTTCTGAGGTCACTTCTAACTCTGTAATGCTATAATTTATCTTAAAGACTGAGGGAGATTCCAAAGATGAGGCTGAAAAGTCCAACTCTGCATCTGCACAGGATACAAAAATTTAATCACTTCTCATTACTGTCAACTCATCAACACTCACTCAGTTTGTAGGATGTTAATTTATTTTCCTTTGTTGTATTATTATCCAACTTTTTCTTTAGCTGTTCTTATACATTTGTGTATACAGATTCTGTCCCTATAACCAGACTCCCAGGACCCCATCTTTTATTTCCTTCCAATTTCCCATAGTTCTTTGTACACAGGAGGAATTCAATTAATTTTTTCTTGTCTAGGACCATAAAATGTAAGATCTAGAAGGGGCCACAAAGAGAAACAAGTACAAGCTAGCTTTAGAGATGATGTTTAGACCCCGAGAAATGGAATGATTTGTGCCAGATCACATAGATATTTAGTGGCAGAGTCAAGCCTAGGACCTAAGCCCAGTGATTTCTTACAACTATGCTCAAGGACCTCTACTCCTCTAGGGATGCATGCAGCATGCACATACACTCATGTGGGAGAATGCAAGAAAGCCTACTCCACTGAATTACTGGAGGGATTCTCTTGTCTTCATTGCTTTTCTCCCTCTGATCTCTCCCCACCCCACCACTCTAGCTGTACTAGGGTGTTTCATAGTGGGATGATTTCTAGCATTCCCCTTTGGATCCCTATTATCTTCTGTTGTGGACTAGGCCAAATAGAATGATGTGAAGTGGTAAAAAAAAAAGAAAACTAGGTGAGTCTGGCTAGCTGGTTATAAAAAAATCTGAGACTCTTCCTATCCTCTCTCTTCCACATACATCCTTCAGGTTGCATCTTGCCCTTTCCTGACATATCCAATTTGCTTTTCCCATTCAAGGTTTCCTTTGGTCTTCATTTGAACCAGAAGTCACCATTTAACAGAGTTGGAGGAAGTACAGACTAGGATTTGCCTGCAGCAAGTTCCAAATTCTAGTAAGGATGGCTTTGCCACAGCTCTTCCTCTATCATCCTCCCCCAGCATCCACACTGTGAACTGGGGTCATGTCAAGTGGGACAAGTGTCCCATAGGAAGGTTCTGCCCCCATGAGGAGGGGGACTGAAATGCTATAAAGAGATGATTGACAGCCCAGCTTCTGCCACAGGGACCTGAAGTGGGGGCAGCAAGACAGACACTCACTAGGCTTGAGACCAAGAGCATGGCCAAAAGAAGAATGGAGTGAATGAAAGGGAATGGCTCCTTCCATATTCACATTCCATACTCACTGGCAAGAAACATGTGGACCTTAGGGACTGTTTTATGGTCTGGGTCCCAAACATGTCAGCTTTCTTACCTGTTGTCAGGGCAGGTCCAGTGACCTGGAACAAGTGGATCACAGGGAGTTGGAGGTACACAAGTTATTGACGCAGATCCACAGGTTGAACCCGTCTATGATCAATGCTGAATCAGGGCTCCTAACAGGAGTCTCATCTGAAATAACAACCAAAGGGCTGGCTAGAAATGGGAAGAGAAAGCTTTCCTCTCTGAAAGTGTAAAACAAACCCAACCAAACAAAACACAAACTACTTGGCTTTTCCCCTTTCCCACAGAAATACCAGGCTTGATTGCATACTACTGCTCAAGATGGCATGTGGAGGGTTATGGAAGCAGGTGGAGCCTGGAGAGATCATAGCTCCTAGAACGTCACAGAACAGGCCCTCTCCATAGAAAATGCTCTTTTCAAAGTTACTGGTGATCTCTTGATTACCAAGCCAATTTAATGGCTTTCACTCAATCCTCATTCTTCTTGGCCGTTGACACTGTTGGCCACCCTCTTCTCTCTAGGTTTTGTGACACCACTCTATCTGGGTTCTTCTCCCATCTCTCTGATCACTCCTTTCTCAGTCTCCATGGCTGCATCTTTGTCCATGCCATGCCTACTCACCTTGTGTGTTCTTCAGGGCTCTGTCCCGAACCCCCTTCTCTTCTCCTTCTACATTGTCACTTGGTGATCTCATCAGCTCTCATGGATTCAATTAGAATCTCTAAGCTGCTTCTCAGATCTATTGATTCAGCCTTAACCCCTCTCCTAAACTCCAGACTTACTGCCTATTGGACATCTCTAGCTGGATGTCTCATAGACACCTTAAACTTGAAATGCCCAAAACAGAAATAATTCTTTTTCCTTTCAAAAACTCCCAACTTCCCAACTTCCCAATTACTATCCAGAGTACCACCATCCTCCCAGTCACTCAGATTCTCAAAGTAGGTGTCACCTTCAACTTCTCACTCTTTCTCAATCTCCCATCAAATCATTTATCAAATTCTGTCCCTTCTACATTCATTCATGTTGTTGTTTAGTTGTTTCAGTCATGTCTGACTTTTTGTGACCCCATTTGGGGTTTTCTTGGCAAAGATATTGAAGGAGTTTTCCAATTCCTTCTCCAGCTCAATCTACAGATGAGGAAACTGAGGTAAACAGGGTTAAGTGACTTGCCCAGGGTCACACAACTAGTAAGTGTCTGAGACTGGATATGAACTCAGATCTTCCTGAATCCAGGCCTGACACTATCTACTCTGTCACCTAGTGGGCCTCTTCATATTCATAACATCCCCTTCTCTCCTCCCCCATCATCTCATGGCTGGATCACTGCAATAGCCTGATGTTGGTCTCCCTGCTTCAAGTCTCTCCCTGCTCCAGTCCATTCTCCACTCAGTTGTCAAATTATCTTCGTAGAGTACAGATCTGAGCATGTCATTCCTATTCCCAGCTCCTCACCTTATTCTATAAATATCATTGGCTCCTTATCTCCAGGATAAATATAAAATTCTCTTTCATAAAATCTTTCATAACCTGCCCCCCTCCTACCGTTCTAGTCTTCTTCAACCTTACACACCTCCACATATCCAGTGACACTTTCCCCCTTACCATTCTTTGCACACAACCCTTCATCTCTTACTTCCATGCATTTTCAACGGCAGTCTCCCATGCCTAGAATTCTTTCCCTCCTCATCTCCACCTCCAGGATCATCCGGCTTCCTTCAAATTCCAACTAAAACCCCACCTTCTATAGGAAACCTTTCCTGATTCTCCTTACTGCTACTGCCTTCCCTCCAATTTATCATGTATGTATCTTGTTTATAGATCCATAGTTACCATGTTGTCTCCCCCATTAGAGTCTGATGTCCTTAAAAGACTATCTTTTGCCTTTTTTTTGTATCCCCAGTGGCATTATTAACATAATGCCTAATACACAGTAGGTACTTAATAAATGCTTGTTGACCAACTGATTCTGGAGTCTATTAGAATCTTCTTCATGGCTATAATGATCAAACCCAAAATCAGATCTAAAAAAGAATATTTCTTTTTGTAATACTTCATTAAAAGTACCCTTTCTCCTAGAGGCAGCACGATGTAGCGAAGAGAGCCTTAACCAAAGAATCCAACCACCCCTATCCCACCTTGGTCTCAAGCAAGGCATTTAACCTTGCCAAGCCTCAGTTTCTTGCCTATAAAATGGAGATATTCATTCTTGCACTTCTCATCTCTGAAAGTTGTTGACAGGAAAATGCTTTGTAAACTGTAAAGTCCTATGTAAATGTAGCTATTATTATTTAGTCTTGAAATTGGGACTATCTAAAACCCAACATGCAAAGGGGAGGTGTCCATGGCCATAGACCTACTGCAGCTCTCTCCTCTACCCATGTGGTATTCCAACTATCATTTTTTTAAAAAATGTTTTTATTGATATCTTTTCTTACATTATCATAATTTCTACCAGTATCTTCCCCCTGTCATTCCCAGAGAGCCATATAAATAATAAATAGTATTTTTTAAGATAAAAAAGAGAAAGAGGAAAAAGATCACCATAACTGATCAACATATTGAAAAAGTCTAAAAATATGTGCAATATAAAAACACTTATATATTTTTCACCTCTGCTAAAGGGTGGGGATATCTTTCCATCTCTTTTCTTTCAAGTCAGGCTTATTCTTTATAATTTTGCAGCATTAACTTTTGATTTTTTTGTGTGGTTGTTTTTTCCATTTACATTGTTGTAGTCATTATGTATGCTGCTTTCTTGGTTCTGCTTACTTCACTCTGTATCAGAGTGATATTTCCAAGCTTCTTTGTATTCATTACATCCAGCATTTTTTATGGAAAAGTAATATTCCATTATAGCCATGTACCATTGCTTGTGGAACCATTCTCCAATCAATAGTCATCTACTTTGTTTCTAATTCTTTGCTATCACATAAAGTACTACTATAGATATTTTGGTATATTGGGGATATTCTTATCAATGGTCTCCTTGGGGTATAAGTCCAATAATGGAATCTCTGTGTCGGAAGTTACGTATGGTCTATATATTTCAAAAGTAAGGATTATATTTTAGTCCCTCCTTTCCTTCCTTCCTTCCTTCCTTCCTTCCTTCCTTCCTTCCTTCCTTCCTTCCTTCCTTCCTTCCTTCCTTCCTTCCTTCTTTCCTTCTTCCTCCCTCCCTCCCTCCCTTCCTTCCTTTCTTTCTTTCTTTCTTTTGCTTTTTGCAGGG
>NW_027187299.1:0-88932 GCF_028583685.1 Petaurus breviceps papuanus | reverse complement strand
ACTTGCCCAAGGTTATGCGGCTAGTGTGTGTGTGTGTGTGTGTGTGTGTGTGTGTGTGTGTGTGTGTGAAGTGTCTGAGGCTGGAACTAAACTCGGGTCCTCCTGACTCCAGGGCCAGTACTTTACTCACTGTGCCACCTAGCCACCCCAAATGGAAGGTAATTTTAACATCATATATAATTTTTTTTAAAATCACTTGTCACTTAACAATTATGTATGTCCTCAAGGGTTTTTGTTTGAGGGGCAGTGTGACTTAGTGATCAGGATCCTAGCCTGAAACCAGGAAGACCCAGTTAAAGTTCTGCCTCTGACACACACATGGGCTGTGTGACCCTGGACAAATCATATCCCAGTTCTCTAGGTAGATTTTTAATATAATAAGTTACACAGAGAAGATGCCAATTGGTACTGGAAGGGGTTTCCTCACCTGAACTCACAGGTCCAGTCCCCATCCCTATTCAAAGGATTTTTAGGAGTGCCTACAAGTGCCTTTCCTTGTTCTGCCTCAAACAGAATTTTAAAACAAAGATTAAATGGAACAAGAAAAGACGGATTTTGCTTTATTTAAGCTTGGTTCAAATTGACTTTGGTTTTAAACATCAGGGATTCTGTCTGACTGCTTTTCACTTCCCCTCTCTGACCTGACTATCCATCTCCTGGGACCTCTAGAGCACACTTTTTATTTTACTTTTCATCAGAAGTTCCTCCTTGTTAAGCTTCTGAGATTTCATTGCTTTTTGTATTTTGTGTGTGTGTATGTGTGTGTGTGTGTGTGTGTGTGTGTGTGTGTGTGTAGCTAAGGGCAGGATGGGAAAGGAGAAGTAGCTATCTACATATCTCTACTTTTATCTTATTTCATTAGTTCTTTATGACCTTTGAATCTTAGCTTTGGGCTTATTTTAAAGACCATTTTTGACTCATTCACTCATTTCTTTTTTTTCTTCTTCACTTGCATTCTCTTAAAATACCTTTCTGTCTATGGGTGTTTTTGGGGGGTGGAGAGTGGGGAGGGCTTCTTGGTATTTCCAGTGGTGCACAGGAGCTGATCATAGTGTCTCTGATATAATCATATTAACAACAGGGGAAAAAGTGTGGAAATGGCTTCTTGTGTTTCCTTAAACAAAGGCTTCTCCTCTTCGACCATGTTCATTTCCACAAAATAAGTGGGAGTTAGGTGGTGACAAGTGTCAGGTGACAAGGAGTCCAAGTGACAGATATCACAGAAAGGGATACCTATTCAGAGGTTGGAGAAGGATTGTTTGCTGCCTTGAGGACACTTCCTAGGGTGAGGCTTTTAAATGAGATTCCAGGAGTCTCATTTAGGATTTTCCAACCTCCCTTTGCAATTCTGGCTAGTACCAACTCCTCAGTGACTTACTCACCATTTCCTCAATTAAAACTAATGGTGGTTCTGTTGGCTGGTAATGCTGATCTCTAGGCTCTCCTCCAAGCTGTCTGCAGAGAGACAAATGAACTTAACTAGGCTCTCTTCATCACAACCTATGTTTTTGTGACTCAGTCTCTGTTCCCAGCCCAGTCTGCCTTGGAGTAATTATCCCTACACATCATTGTTGAGGGCTTATCAGTTATCTTGACAAGAGAATCAATCAGCAAGCATTTAATAAATGAACCAATTCCTATCCTCAAGAAGCTTATATCCTAATAGAGGAGACAATGGTGACCTATCAAGTATATTCAGAGTAAATATATAAAGAATAAAGAGAAACAAACACAAAATAGTTAAATACAAGATAATTCGAGGAGGACCCTAGCAGCTGTGGGGATCAGGAAAGGCTTGATATTTTAGAAATTGGTTCTTGAGATGCATGTTGAAGGGACTAAAGGATTCAATGACGTCGAGGTGAGGGAGGAGTGCATTTTAGGCACAGGGACTACCAGAGCAATGGTCTGGTGATGGGAGAGAAGGAACATGTATGAGGAACAGAGAGGTTAATTTTGCTGGATAGATGAGTACAGGAGAAGTATAATGACCGAGGCTAGAAAGATAGATTTGGACCAGGGGGTGAAGGGCTTTGAAAGCTAAATAGAAAAGTTCATATTTTATTGTAGAGACAGTAGGAAGCCATTGGGCTTGATAGAGAAGGAATAGTTAAATGATTAGATCTGCGATTAACGAAAGTAACTTGGGCAGCAGTGTAGGGGATGGCCTAGAATGGGGTGAGGTTTGAGGCTGGGACACCACTTAGGAGGATGTTGCAATAATCTAGGTATGAGGCAACAATCATGCAAACTAAGATTAAGGTTGTTTGAGTGAAGAGGTGTTAGATTCAAGATGCTGTAGGGGTAGAAATAGCAAGATTTGGCAATTGATTGGATATGTGGGGTGAGGGAGGGCAAAGAGTCAAAGATAATGCTGAGGTTATGAATCAGAGACCTTGGAAAGATTGTGATGCCTTTAACAGAATTATGGACATTTGGATGAGGCATGGGATTGGAGGGGAACATGAGTTCTGTTCTGGACAGTGTTGAGTTTGAGACATCTCTGGGACATTTATTTTGAAATATCCGAAAGGTAATTGGTGATTTGGGATTTTTGCTAAAGGGATAGACTAGGGTTGGACATAGATAAGAGAAGTTTGGGTGGGGAGGAAGAGGAAGCCATAATTAATTTGTAATCATACTTCTCTGACACAGACTTTAGATAGTATTTAACTATGATTTTAGTTTATATGTTTGTTTGCATTTGTGTGTATATATATATGTATGTGTGTGTGTATATGTCTAGTCAGTCAGTCAACAAACATTTATTAAGCACCTACTATATTCCAAGAACTGAGGATATAAGAAAAAAAGGCAAGGACAGTCTATCCTGAAGGAACTTAAGTTCTAATAGCAGAGAAAACATGGAAATAGGTACATATACAATATATACCAAATAGAGATGAAAGGCAGTCTGAGAAAGGGAAGGCACTAATAGTTGGAAGGGGGGTGAATAGTATTCAATTAAATGAGCATTTATTAAGTGCCTAATATGTGCAAGGCATTTGGGTGGGCCCTGGGGACATGGAGAACAAAAATTTTTTAAAGTCCCTACCTTCAAGGAGCTTGCATTATTGGGAATGAGGGCATACCCTATGCACACATTAGTAATAGTACAAAGAAAGCAGAGAGTTCATTAACATCTAAGGGAGATCAGGGAAGGCTTTACTTATACATGATAGAAGCAATTTCCACTCTTCCTTTGCAGTCTTGCAGAATTAAGCAAATCTTGCCTAAAATATAGCCTTGGGGCCTCTTTCTATTGCTTGTTAAATTTCTAGCCTAGATATGAACTGACAAAGTATATCAAAATAATACTAATAGCTTCTATTTCTATAGAGCAGGGGTTCTTAACCTGGGTTCACGGGTGGATATTCAGGGGTTTGTGAACTTGGATGAGAAAAAAACGGTATCTTTCTTTTCACTGACCTCTGTTTGAAATTTACCATTTCCTTCAATCATGAATACGGGCAATGGATCATATTAGCAGTGCCTGGCGCTTTTTTACTAATAAAAATCACACCATATTTCATATCATATTATAGTGCTGTGGATATCTCAAAATATGGTTTGCACTCTTCACTAATTTGAAATCGCTGTAATTATTAGACCTATCTCTAGCTCACATATGATTTCATTCTTTTCATCTACAGATAGTTTTTTCATACAATTGGTTTCCTATGTATTTTATGTTATGCATTTAATAATAATAATAGCTAACATTTAAATGGTGCCTACTATGTACCAGACAATATGTTAAGCATAGGAAATTATTCAAATATCTGCTATGGGTCAGGGACTATGCTTTACAAATATTATCTCATTTGATACTCACAATAACCCTGGGAAGTAGGTGCTATTACCACTATTTACAGTTGAGCAAACAGAGTTTAAGTGACTTGCCCAGGGTCATATAGCTAGTTAGTGCCTGAGATGGGATTTGAACTCAGATCAAGTTCCACCACATGGTTGCCCCATTTGAAAACGTTATTCTGAAAGAGGCCTATGGGCTTCACTAGATTGCCAAAGGGGTTCAGGACACAAAAGTTAAGGACCCCTGCTCTTTGACACCCCCGAGCCACACCTTCATAGAGGTGGGAGACCCACAGCTATTACACATTGCATGCATTTGGGGGCTTTTTAAATGCATCACTTAGTTTTGCTGATTTTTTTCCCTCTAGGAGAAAAAAATACTATTTGGTACATGGGAGGGGGAACAATGACAAAACCCGCTTTAAGGCTTAAGGGGGGGGGTAAGCTTTCAGGTTTAGAAAGTGCTCCCCTCATGGCAACACTGTGAAAATGGTAAGGAGCATCCCCCTTTTATAGATATTGTTGCTGTTTAATTTTTTTAGTAATGTCTAACTCTTTGTGACCCCTTTTGGGTATTCTTGGCAGAGATACTGGAGTGGTTTGTCATTTCCTTCTCCAGCTCATTTTACAGATGAGGAAACTGAGGCAAACAGGGTTAAGTGACTTGCTCAGGGTCACACAGGATGTTTCTGAGATAAAATTTGAACTCTTGAAGTGGAATCTTCCAGAGTCCAAGCCCGGCATTCTATCCACTGTTCCTCCTAGCCACCCATTTTTACAGATGAGGGAACTATAAAAATATTATATTTGAAAATCATAAGTTTTGTTCTTTGTCACAACTATTCTAATAGGAGAGTCAGTGCTGCTAACCTTTGAGGAGATCAGATGTTGCTTGGGTAGCCAGATCCACAGGGAAAGGAGGCATTAGTCGCCCTGGGGAAGCTGGTACAACGTTTGTCTTTAGACACACCTTGGATGTAGATTGAAGACCAGAGTGGCTCAGAAGGAATCCTTATTGATTGTACCACATTTCCACCCATGGTTGAATCATTGCACAAATTAAATACGGTGCTAGTAAAGCATGAGGCATTTTGCAATTTGGGTCTCAATTACTCAATTTGCATCTTGATTACCTGATAGCATCTGCCTGATCTAATAACATCTAATCACACAGATGCTAAACAAGAGATAAAGACAAAGAACTTGAAATGTGGTATGTGCCATCATGGACTGGAGAGGAATGATGAAGCCAGGAAGCACATTGTCCATATGATTCCTGCCTGTCAGAGCTGTGGAGGCGAGATCCATCCTTGGATTTCTGAAGCCCGTTATTCTAATGCCAAGTCATGAGACAGACCTCTTTAATGGTATCCCTCGATGGATGAGAGAATTGGAGACGATTAAAATAAGGGCTGCATTTTTTTTCAAGGGCAGAAGGCAAATTAGCAGCAGATTTAGGAAGGAAATAACAATAAAGGTCTAATTTCTTTTTTAAAAAATTGTAATATTTGCCTCCAACCTCAAATAGAATCAATAATTCATACAGCACTTTTAAGGTTTGCAAAGTACTCTCATCCATTATTTCATTTGTATTCCACTTCTAAGGCAGGTACTATGTTTCCCCATTTTATAGATGAGGAAAACTGAGGCTCAGAGAAGTTAAGCATTTTGTCAATGGTTACACAGCCAGTAAATGTCAAAGGTGGGATTTGAATGTAGGTTCATTTTGGATACGAATACAGCCCCTTGTCCAATAGTAGCAGCTAATTTACATAGCACTTTGAATTTTGCAAATCATTTTACAAATATTTCATTTTATTCTCATAACAACCTTAGGAGGTAGGTGCTATTATTTTCCCCATTTTACTGGTAAAATGACTTGCCTAGACCACACAATTAGCAGCATCAGAGACTGGATTTGAACTCGTCTTCCTGACTCAGGTCCAATGCTCTGAACCTAATTGCCTCTAATAATATACTACTCCCTGATCTTCTTCCAGTGCCTTTCCTAGTTCAATCTTTTTTACTCTTTATATTCCCTTTCTTTTCCCAAATACTAGACATTAATTTACCTTTGAAGATAGGTTCCCTAAATCTTTTTTTTTTCTTTTAGGAGGGGCAATTGGGGTTAAGTGACTTGCCCAAGGTCACATGGCTAATAAGTGTTAAGTGTCTGAGGCCAGATTTGAATTTAGGTCCTCCTGACTCCAGGGCTGGTGCTCTATTTACTGAGCCACCTAGCTGCCCCTGGTTCCCTAAATCTTAATAATGACAGCTTGTTTATAAAGTGTTTCAATCACAGCAGCCCAGGATGGTAGGTAGAGTAATATTATATATACCCATTTACAGATAAGGAAACAGGCTCGAAGAGGTTAAGTGACTTGCCCAAGGTAAAAAAGTTAACAAGAGACATAGCCATAACTTGAATATTGATGTTCTAACTCCCAGATTGATGCTCTTTCCAAAGCATACTGCCCCATTCCCTTTTTTCTATGTCTCCCTTCACCCCCAAATTAGACTTGCAGTTTTCTATTTGGCCTGAGCTTTCAGAATTGAAGGGAAAGATTAGAGGCAGGGGATAGGAGCATATCATGAAGCCAAAAAGCAATTCAGTATAGATCAAAAAATTGTTTGGACTAATTAAGCACCCCAGAGCTTCATTCAGGGATGTGATTTACAAAATGGAGATGCCCACCATTGCCACCAAGCTTTTATTGACTGTCTATAGAGTTCACATGGTAATTCAGATCAGAGTTTGTGTGAGACATAGTCTCTGCTCTCAGGGAATTTCTAGCCTACAGTGGAGACAATGAAGACAATATCAATTGTGTTGTAATTCTATTAACTCTGAACTTCATATACAAAAATAACACCTTCAGTTTTTCCAGTAGTATTGAATTGAGGTAGGTCTATCCATCTGTCCCCTGCTAAGTGGCCTCCTTTTAAAGGGCATTCAAACTTCAAGGAGGAAATGAACTAGATGCCTTTTAAAGGCCATTTCCCTTCTAAGAGCATACGATTCCTATTCTATCACCACCAAGTGTAAGAGCTACCATTTATATACAATTTATGGTTACAAAGTGCTTTGTGTACTTCATCTCTTGGAAACTTCACACCTGGTGTTGGGTGTGATGATCTCTACAGGCCCTTCCAGCTCTAGACCTCTGACCTATGAATCTATCCCCATGAAGTAGGTAGTACAAACATTATCCTTATTTTATAGATGAGGAAACAAGTTTGGAAAGATGAAACCATCACTCTGTCTCTCAATAGCACGTATTTACAAGGAAGCTGGAGAAGGTTAAGGATGCTGTCTTTGAAGAGGGAAGAGAGCAAAGCTAGTGAGCTCATGTGAGAACAGAGCCCCATCATGGAATCCTGACTGAATCGTGTTAGCATTTGTAAGAAAAATGGGGGCTGGTGCAGAGAAAGGGTAACAGACAGCTATAGGAAGAGGGTATAAAGGGAATGATTGACTTCCTACTTGGAACACTGGGACATAGGTAGGCTCTTTCCACCCTCATCCCAGGGAAGAATGGAGGCAGACACAGCAGCCTGGCCAGTGTAATGAAGACATGCCGGCTCTTTCCTCTGGGACTAGCTCCTTGAAATACTGCTCTAACATGACAGTTCTGGGCACAGTCATATATCTCAGATCATCTTTTCAAACAAATGAAAAACTGTTTCTTTCCAAAGCTAAGATCACTGGTCTCTCTCTGCATTCTATTTTCTTTGGTCATTAACTTTGGCCCCACCCTCCTCTGGGTAGAGTACCCCCAACCTGATGGGGTATGGGACCCAGAGGGAGAGTAAACAGTCAAAGGTTTTAAACCAACAGGACTGAGCAATGGTGATTCTATCCAAAGAGATGAAATTTGGGGAAAGAGGCAGGTTTACCGTAGGGGTTGAGGGAAGACAACAAGCTCTATTTTGGACACAACGAGCTTGCGATGCTAGTGGGACATCTAGGCAGAAATGTTCAGTAGGCAAAAGGAAATACAGGACCAGCACTCAGAGGAGAAATTGGGGCTGGTAGAGATTTATGAATTATCCGTGTGGAGTGGATAATAAGGACATCTAACATTTGCAAAGTGCTTTAAGGTTTGCAAAGCACTTCAAATATACAGCTTGATTTGATTTGATTCATTTGATTATTACCTGTGAGATGGGTACTATTATTAGCCCCATTTTACAGATAAAGGAATGGGATTAAATGGCTTGCTCCGGGTCCCACAGCTAGCAAATGTCCTAGGCAGAATGTGGGTCTCCCCTATTCCACACCCTATTCCACACTCTATCTACTGTGCCAGCTGGTGCCTCAGTTGAGATGCTAATTACAGAACCTGACAGTTAGAACATCAATATTCAAGTTATGGCTATGTCTCTTGTTAACTTTTTTACCTTGGGCAAGTCACTTAACCTCTTTGAGCCTGTTTCCTTATCTGTAAATGGGTATATATAATATTACCCTACCTACCATCCTGGGAGAGTCTTAGTGGGAGAAGGTCTTAGGGACACACATACTTTAAGGGGTGGGATGAGGTTCATGAACCAGCAGAGAAGATTTGGGTAGACAGGTTAGAAGGAGATCTAAATATGATCAATAGGTTTGTTCTGGTCCTGCTGGTGAGCTTTTCTGACCAGCACTAGGTTTGAAAGGGAGGGACCAGTCCAGGAATAGTTCATTTTGGAGGGAAACATGAAGCAGGGCTGGAAGGGAGAGAATTTTGGAGGGGTATGGATCGGAGAGAAAAGAGGGGGAAGAAGAGAGACAGGAGACAGTTGTGGTTGTGGTATAGCACAGAAGAGGCACTACATTGGCCATCGGAAGTCCTGAGTTTGCCATTTACTACCTTTAATAAGTATGTATGGGTGACTCTGATTAGGTCACTTGACCAAGCTTTAGTTTTATCTCTCTTACCCACCCATGCCCACTGAAAAAGAAAAACAAGACTCTTGTAAATAAATAATGCACAGTCAAGCAAAAAAAAACAAACCTCACATTGACCATACTCCTAGAATGTTTCATTCTGCCTCTTAAGCATATCACCTCTATCAGAAGAACTGATCAGAGTTCTTAAATTTTTCAAAGTTGTACGTCTTTAAATGTAATTGTTATTGTAGAAACTAGAACTGACATTTTAAAAATGTACCTAGAATACTGATTATTTCATGAAGGTAAAAACCTCAAGAGATTTTTTTTTCTTCTTCATCTGTCAAATGGGAGGAAGTTGAACAGATGGTCAGGTAGCCCATCTGCCTAACCAGAGTGTTCCTACAATCAAAAAGTTTTAGAACTGCTGCTGAAATAAACTGAAAAACAGACTGAAGCATGAAAATGAGGTAAAATCTCAAGTTTACTTAATTTTTCAGTAGAAGTGTTGTTTTTACAAAGTAAGAAAGATAGCTTAAGAAGAGGTAAATGATGTCTTTGAGCCTTTCATACAATTTGTAATTGGGATGTTCTGTCTCCCAATCCACTAATTAGAGAGAAAAGGAGGAACATCAACATGTTTTCTCTCCCAGGATTATTCAATTGAAATAGGATCTTTTTCCAATTGAACTCTTAGAATAAGTTTTCAATTCTTATTCTTGGTTCTTTTGTGAACTCATAGGTTTGGATGCTTTCTCCACCGGCACAAATCCAAACTCCTCTGACGATATCTTATCCTGGGTTATTCTTCCCCATGTTTTTCCATATCTTTCCGATAGAGGAACTTCACAATGTACAAAGAACCCTTCTTGTGTTCTTCAGGCACCGTGGATAGAATGCTGGAACCTGAAGTCAGGAAGATTTGGGTTTAAATTTGACTCCCAGACACTTATTAGCTGTGTGACCCTGGGCAAGTCACTTGTAAATGTAAAATCTCCAAATGTAAAATGGGGATAATAATGGCATCTGCCTTCCAGGATCTTTGGGAAGATAAAATGAGATAATATTTGTAAAGTGCTTTGTAAATCTTAAAGCACTATCTAAATACCAGTTATTACTTATTATCTTCATAATCATTAATAATGTCTATTAATAATCATTACTAGTAATAATAATGATAACAATAATATTAATAATCTGTTACTAGTCAGTGCAACACTCAGACTATTCATCCTGATCTCTCTCCTTTACTCATAGGATTATAGATCTAGGCCTGGTGAGGACTTTGGAGGACATCTAGTCCAATGGAAGCTTGAGAGGTTAACCAACTTGCCGAATGTTACTAGTACCAAGCATTTAGAGGTAAGATCTGCACCCAGGTCCTCTGACTTTAATACCAGTATTCTTTTTATTGTATCATGTGGTTTAGCAGAAAGATCACTGGGTTGGGAGTCACCTAAGTTCATATCTTGCCTCTGACGCTTACCAGTTGTATGAACATAATAAGTGAGTCACTTTGGTTTCAGTTTCCTCATCTATAAAATGAAGGTGGTAGACTAAATGGCTCTAGTTCTCTGTTCCTTCTGGCCATGTGCGTCCTTAATTATAGCTCTTAGACCACTTCATGCACGTTAGGCTTTCTTGGTAACGTGCTGTAGCCTACTTATACCCGCCATGTGTCTTTCAATTCCTGGTCTGGTCACTTGTAACTTTGATTTTTCTGAGACACTGAGGCTGCATGATTCATTGTTATTTAACTTAACCAAGAGAATAAATAGGGTTTGGACCTGTGATTTCATTGATACAAGAACCTCTGAGATGAGGGCACTCCCTCTACCAATGTAGGTCAGCACCTTCTTTGCAACTAAAGTCATAGAGATTTACACTGAGAAGTTGAGTCGTTTGCCCAGGATCACACAGCCTGTAGATATCAGAGGTAGGTCTTTACTTCCAGGATCTACTCCTGACCCTTTTTACCTTTCCAGGCTTCTCACATTTTACTCCATTGCACGAAGTCTATGTTGCTCTTCCTCAAACACAGACTCTACCCTGTGCCTTTTTATTGGTTGTCTCCCATACTTGGAATGCTTTTTCCTCACCTCTGTCTACTGGATTCCCTGGCTTCTTTCAAGACTAAGCTCAACTTCTACCTTCTGCAGAAGGCCTTCTTTCCTATGTCTGCTCCCACTGCTAGGACCTTCCCTCTGACATTACCTTCCATCTGCTCTGAATAAACCTTGATAACTTATATGCACATGGCTGTTTGTGTGTCATCTCTCCCATTAAAATGGGAGCTTCTTGAAGGCAGGGACTGGATTTTGGCTTTGGATTTTTCCTTTTCTTGCATCTTCTGTCCTTATCATAGTGTCTGCTTAATAAAAGCTAGTTGCCTATATGACTACTATGCAACATTACTTGTAAACAGATGGGCCAATGTCACGCAACTCTGAGTAATGCCGTCATTAACCATGTTTCCAGAGGACTGATGTTAAAGAAGGCCACCCACCTCTTTCCAGAAAGGTGATGCATAGAGTGTGTGTTGTACATGTAGTATAGGTATATGTTTTCATGGTTTTGTTCAAATGTAGCTTTGGTGAGAGAGACATGGCCTCTGGAATCTCTCCAAGGGAGACTTTGATTCTTGCCTGTAGAGGAGCAGGAAATTAGGGCTATGAGATAAGCCCACACTGCTCTTTCCTCAGCAAAGGGATATAATCTAAACTAAAATTATATCTATTACTTCCCTATCCTATAAAAATGAGGTTTGAGTCACTTTCCTGATCTCTGTCCCTTGACAGAGAAGTAGTTCTCCAAGCTGCAAGAAAGCCTGACTCCCTTCCCACCAAATGTCAGTTACAAAAAGACCATCACAGTGACAAGCAAACAAATCCATTTATCCAAGCTGAGAGCAGACAGAAAACAGAGGATTTATACAGATTAGAATATAATAGATAATACAGAGAGTAAATGGATCATCCCACTGGAAATAAGATGTCTCCTATCAAACGAGAGAGAGAATCCCCGATCTCACCCAAGGGGAGATTCCCCAAGTCTCCAGCACAGCAAACTGGAAATCGAGGACGTGCCAAAGCACCGGTCCCTCTACTTGTCTGCTTCTTCCCAAAACCTTCCTCTCCTTCCTCGGGCCTGAAGAAAGCCTAACTTCTCCCAAAGCCAGAAGCCAGAAAAAAGAAAATGTCTTTGCTTCTAAGCTCTCCAATTCCACTCGGGCATGGAGCATCGAATAAACATTCTTCCACCAACGTCTTATGAAAATGTACCAGGATTGAACCTCAGATTATAGATGAACTAAATATGCATAATGAGACATATTTTTTGAGATGGCCAAAATTGTTCCGGGAGTTTGTTTTGCTTGATTATGCACATTAGTGACAAGGGTTTTGTATTCTTCTCCTCTCTCAAATTCCCCCAGTGGGGAGGAAGAGTAGGAGGCAAGGAAAGTAACTGTTTTTTTAATTAGAAAAATAAACAGGGTCATTTCTCATAGTCTAAAAAACTTATTTTTTAAAAAATGGCTTATGTCCCAACCTACCTAGATTTTATTTTCAGTTGAAAACGCAACAAAAATGACAAAACAGCTCCAATATGGACTTAATTCTCATGTTTTCTTTTCCTCTGAGGTCCACAGTAACACATAAAGTAAACTTTCTTTAATACCCCAGATTAACTTGAACAAGATGCCATTTTCAAAGTGGTCCAAAGTAGTCAAGGGTGATGTGGAGTTCTTAGGAACTACAGCTTTATATCATTGAGAAGAGGTTCCTTTGAGAAATCTGAATTTTCTTGCTTGCTGAATGAGGAGCTCTGGCCACTGGCACCAGGGAAGAACCAGAGGAACTTGTTAAAGGATTATCTTACTGTGAATGGTCCAAGTAAATTAGAACTGCTGATAAGCAAGAAGAAATTACAAAAAAGGTTGATAAGAAATGACCCAGGTTCATGGGCCCTGGTATATGAGAAGAGGAAAAGAAATTTGGGCAAGGGGAACAAGAAATCAAAATCTCTCCCTGCTTTTGCCTAATAGAGGAAGAACTCAAAATATCTCAGAATACACTCTTCTACTTCACTTTTTTCCTTTTCTCTTCTTTTCTTTTTGGAGGGCAATTAGGGTTAAGTGACTTGCTCAAAGTCACATGGCTAGTAAATGTGTCAAGTGGCTGAGGTCGGATTTGAACTAAGCTCCTCCTGATTCCAGGGCAGGTGCTCTATTCACTGCTCAACCTAGCTGCCCCCTTCACTTTTTTCTTTCCTTTTTTTCTCTCTCCTTGGTGTTTCATTGTATGCCTATCCATCTCCTCCAGCAACTGGTGGTGATGCTGGTGGGATGCCTCCCATGATCCTTCAGGGCTGTTGTAGTCCTATAAACACATAAAAACCCATCCTTAAACATGATAGTACATGCTTGGAGGTAATGATCTGAAGGATTTCCTTTCCTAAGGAGACTCAGATACTATATTCACTCAGGGTTGTAGGGTTAGCCATGTGGGGGATATGAGGTTTTCTAATACTATATATATTAGTGCACAAGCTCCCATTGGTGTGCTTCCCCTCAAAATTACCAGTGGAGGATAATTTAGTCTACCAGGATTGGTTTTTAGGCAGGAATATGTACTATTTCCTAATATTGACTTATGAATTTATTGATGGAACAGCTGTTACAAAACATCACCTCCCCCCTCCAAACCCAGATCCTCTGAACACTTAGAAATTGACAAGGTCCTCCTCTGACCAAGAGGATCAATCTGAAATTTCCCCCTTCCTAAAGACCCTTTTTCCCCCCCAGGGGGTTAACTGGACCGTTCTCTCCTCATTTGTCATTCACTGGAAACCAAATCTCCACCAAACATTCAACATACTTAAGTTCTGATGTGGTGTTCTACTTTATATATTATACACAGGGCATGACTACACCTCCTCAGCCAGACCAAACACTCTTCCAGTCAATGTTACTTCAGTTAATCCTAGGACATTTCACATTTAATCTAATGTGTTTAATTGATTGGTTGATTGGTATTAGGACATTTTTATCACTTACTTTAAGAGGGCTGGAACGACTTGACTGATTTGCTCCATCAAGCCCACTTTCTGACAGTCTTTCTCTGTGCATCACACTTTCCAGTAAAAATTTTTGTGATGGAATCTGGCTAGATGCCCTTAACTTAGGCTGCCTCTCATCTACCCCAATGCTTCTCCCAGGATGATTGGCATGCTTTGGGAGCCAAGAAGCAGCTTGAGAGGACTCAGAGATTCTAATGATTCTTTTTTTACCTCCAACAGCTCCCCAGGTAATCTCCAGAAATGGACAAGTATCTTCATGAAGAAAAACAATTTGAAACAAGTCCAGGGCTCTGTCTGGAAACGGGGAACTTCAACTAATAACAAATGGTACTCCCTCATCAGCACAGCAAGATTTGAGTAACATTATTTCTTCTTGGCTCACACTGATAACCGGAGGCTCTTGCCTGTGCTAGTGTGGGCTGAACCTTCAGAAGAAGATGAGCATTCTCAAGAGTGGGATGGAGGAAGTGTCTTCTTTGTTTCAGGAGCTCTGACTAAGGATGGAAAGGAGAAACAAAAACCTGTTTCTTATTGCTCAATCACAGCCCACCCTGGTCATCTCACAATGTCAGGTGGTTTCTAATAGGAGAACGCCATTTTCTTGTTTCTTTCTTTTTTTAACTTTTAATAGATTTTTATTTATTTTGTTTAATATTTCCCAATTACATCTAAAAATAACATTCATTTTTTTTAGAAATTTTGAGTTTCAATTTTAATCTGCTATTTTCAGTGATAGCCACATGAAAACATGACTAAAATTTCCCAGTTACATTTAAAAATTATAACATCATTTTAATAAATTTTGAGTTTCAATCTGAATCTGCTATTTTCTATGATAGTCATATAGAACATGACTAAAATTTCCCAATTACATTTACAAATGATAAATTTTGAGTTTCAGTTTGAGTCTGCTGTTTTCTAAAAAACCGAATGACTAAATGACTAAAAGAGTAGCCCCCAAACTTGGCCTAAGCAGGGGAATCCTGATGCTCCTGAACATGTGGGTTCTTCTGAGCTCCTCTTCTTCCGCTGACTTCTGGAGAAACCCACCCTTGGCAGCTGCAGGCTCCCAGCCACCTCCATGCTCTCCTGCCTCTCTCGAGGCACCCTCTGCTTTTTTCTTTGCTCACAAGGAGGAGGGAAGCAGGTCTAAATCCAGAGCAAGGCCAAATGTGCTGCAAACAAACAACTGGTTGACTAAACTTGGCTTCAGCTGCAAGAGTGGCTCCTTCCACTCCCTCTCTGTCAGGACAGTGAGGAGTCACCAGGACTAGTGCCATTTCCTCTGGTGACCCAGTAAAGATGATGGACAAGGCCCTGAGTAGGAAGCTTTTACAAGAGATCTTTTTTGTCACTGAAGAGTGCTATAGGGATCTAATTGAGAAAGTTATAAATTACTTAAATCAAAGCCAGAGCCTAAGTGTCCCTGAAACTCACTGGAGCAGCATTACAAGAGTTTAGTTTGGTGAAACTGGGACACATTTGGGGGGAGGAAGAGGAGGAAAGGAGTACTGTGGGCTAACAGTAGTCATTGGTAACATCTGATAAATACCATTAGCTGCCCTGAGACAATAAAAAAATAAGACAGGCACCAAAATGCTGAAAAAAATTATTAATTGAAGATTTAAAAATTTAAATTAGATGAATGTTTGTTCAGGGCTTATTGTGAGCCCAGTGGTATGACACTGTGGCAGTGCAGTGTAGAGTAAAGAGTGTTGAGTCTGGAATCAGAGGGTCGTGATTTAAGTCCCATCTCTGAGATTTACCATCAATGTGAACTTGGGCAAATCATTTACCTTTCCTGAGCCTCAGCTTCCATATTTGTAAAAATGAAGGGGGTTGGAAGAGATAGCCTCTGAGGCTCTTTCCAGATCTAGATCTAGGATACCATGACTGAAGCTCCTTTAAGTTTCATTCAGGTTCTAAATCTATGGTCATGGCTATGAAGGAAAACTTCTGAAAGCTTGGAATGAGCCTTGAAAGATGATTAGGTTATACAGATGATCAGATTTGACTTGCAAAGGTGTAGTAAAAGACAATCTTGGGAAAAGGTAACTATATAAGCAAATGTCAGGATGCATCTGTTTGGAGATGGTGAGAAAATCTGGTGATAAAAGTTCACTACATTATCAGGGTGTAGAGGTTAATGGATAGGTATTGTAGGGCTAGATTATGAAAGTCCTCGAAAGCCAGGAAGAGGAATTTGGATTTGAATCACTGGGCAATGAAAGCCATTTTTGATTACTCTTCAAAGAAGAGAAGTAATGAAAGATAATTTTTTTAACGATTAACTTGATGATTTGTTACTAAAACCCTCCTTAGATACCTTCTTATAGAGGTGATACTGGACCCCTGAAGTCTACGACAGCTGGATACAACACTGCTAATACGGGGTGGGTTGTGGATAGAGCAGGACTTGGTATTATGGATACCTGGGTTTACCTCCTGTCTTTGACATGTCTAGCTGTATGATCCATGGCTTGGGCAAATCTACTTAAGTTATGTGAGCCTCAATTATGTCATCTGGAAAATGGGAAGCACCTACCTCACAGTCCTGTTGTGAGGATAAACTGATATAATGCTCATAAAATCACGTGGGAGGATCTTAATGTGCTTTATCAATATGACTTTTTATAATTTCAGTACAGACTTGGCGTTGGGTTGTGTCTCTGTTATCTGAGAACAATTAAATTTATAGAGTCTCACTCATCATCAGAAGATTGGCCACATAAACTTGTGAAGTACTGGCCAATAAGAGTTTTGTGTGTGTGTGTGTGTGTGTGTGTGTGTGTGTGTGTGTGTGTGTGTGCTGTCACTTAGTTCTGTGGGACAGAGAAGACAAGTCAAATAGAGTTTTTATTAAGCACCTATGTTCAGGCGCTGTGCTAATAACGGGCATCCACATGGATGAAAACATGGATCTTTGGAAACCTTTAAATAAGTCTGCTAGTAATGAATAAGATGGATTGCAGGGGGAAGAGATCAGAGGCAGGAAGAGGAGGCAGCAGGCTCTTCTGGCAAAATGGGTGAGAGGTGAGAAAAACCTAGACTGGAATGGCAAAACCATGTGTTGTTGTGAAGAGATATATGGGAGGGCCTGGAGTCAGGAAGACATCTTCTTGCATTCAAATCTGGCCTCAGACACTTACTGTGTGACCCTGGGCAAGTCACTTAACCCTGTTGGCCTCAGTTTCCTCATTTGTAAAATGAACAGGAGAAGGAAATGGCAAACCACTCTAGTATCTCTGCCAACCTCCCCCCCCAAAAAAAACCAAAACCCAAATGGGGTCATGAGAGAATCAGACACAACAGAAACGACCGAATGACAAATTATGGTGCTTCAGGAAACTCTTCCATGGAATATAATGGAGAGTGGGAATGGAAGATGTGGTTGGGAGGCAGTTATTTATTTCAGTCATTCATATACATCCTGTAGACAAAAACAAAGCAGCTTTCTTAATGTTTACAACACCTTTCTTTCAGGGTTTTGGTGGGAATTAAATAATATCACATGTGAATTAGCACCTTCAGTGTGGAAGACCAGGCTGACTTCTGTAGTGTGGTAAAGCCTTTGGAAGAAAGGAAAAATCCCTTGACATTTCATGGGGAAATTTGGGACAGGTGGAGAAGAAGCTTCAAATAACTCTGACATTCAGGGTGTCTGCATGACTTTCTAGTGAGAGTTTGGCTTGTCAGGACCATGTCATGCTTAGCTTCTGAGCTCAGTGACTCGTTTTCACGGTTAGTGAAGCTTTTCATTTTTGTTTTTGGAGTCAGTCGCCATGAAGTTTTCAGCCTCCTTTGCTGCACTGTGATTTTGGTCCCCAATGAAGCCTATCCCTCCTCTATCCAGGGGGCCCTACCTCAACCTCTCATGAGTTATGTGGACCATTCATTAAAAAGCTTCTTTTTTGAAAGCTTTTTGCATCCCGACCACTCCTTTGGGAGACAAATCTCCTCCAAGTTCATCAAACTGCTGATCCTTACCAAATCGATCCAGACTTGAGGGACCATTTTTGACAGGTAATTTATCTTTGATCAAAATTGTTCTATCTGGCAGTTAACAAAGTTAAACTCCTGCTTAATCTTTCAAGCAGTGAGTTAATTAGCATTCAGGTGAAAGTGATGGACCTGGGCAAGGCATGAAGAAAGTATGAGTCCAGATAAAAGTTAATGCTATATTTTCCCCACCACAGAGGTAAAAACCTAATGGCTGTAATAACTATTCTCAAATGTCAAGTGTGTTTCTGAGAGACTGGAAAAAGTTGGCAGCAAACCTTTACTCTATAATATTGATGGCATTCAAAATGAAGTCACTGAAAGTCAGGGCTGGAGTTCACAGTCTAAATCTATTCAAAAACAGGAAGAAAATCTCACTTTCAATTTAATTTAGTCCCATTTTAGTTTGAGTCATCATAAGATCATAGAAAATAAAATAAGTTTATGACACATATATAGCTTCTGAATAGTTTTCTTTTAAAAAGAAAAAAAAACCCTTTATTTTTGGTGTCAAATTCTCTCTCCTTCCAGCCATTCCCTCATCCACTAAGAAGGCAAAAAATATGATATCATTTATACATATGAAGTCATGCAAAACATATTTTCACATTAGCCATGTTGCTGCGGGGTGGAGGTTCAACTCGGCAGGGAGCGGTACAATGGGAAAGGGGTTAGCAAGAAAAATGGGAAGGAAATCTCAGAAAAAGAAAAGGTTGCTAACATTGCTTGGCCCTACCACTGCTGAACACCTACTGAGTAAGTCTATAATCATTCACATTCTATAAGGCTTGATGGTTTACACATAACAACTTCGAGGCAGGTAGATATCACACACATTTTCAAATCTCCATTTTACAGGTGAGAAACTGGAAGTTCAGGTTAGAAGACTTGTCCATGGTCACATAATAAGTGTCTAAGCTAAAAACTCAAGCCAAGGACTCTGAATCGGTTGCACTTTTAAAAACACCACATTATTTCCTGCTTGTGCCATGGCATTGTATACACATCACACTGTCAGCTCTTCTCAATCAGGGCTTCACATCAGACAGAAATAACAATTTTGCTTAGAAGAATGTCACCTTTGTCCCAAAATTCATTGGTGTGGGACTCTCTCCTCTCTTGCCAACTTTGGCAGGGAATTTGTCTCCACCAAAAAGGAGAGAGAACCACATAGATCAATGGGTTTTGGGACAGTGAACAATACGATCTCAGAAGTTCCTGCTGACTCTGAGATGCTGTGATTAAAATATGGCCTATAACATTCAATAAAAGAGAACTTATTAAGTTTCTCCTATGTGCCAAACATTGTGCTAACCACTGGAGATAGGAAAACAAAAGCGAAACAGACTTTGTCCTCGAAGAGTTTAGATTCCATCGGGGGAGACTAGGAAAACCTCCAACTTTTACTCCTGGGATGGATTTCTTATGCCCTTTCCCATCTCCTCTCATTTAAGCAGAATAGTCATTCATTGTTTGATACATTGGAGCATCTACTCTGTGCCAGGGACTGGGCTAAATTCTTGGGGCACCAAAACAAAAAAAAAATGAAAGTCTTCCCTCACAGAGCTTCCATTCTGACACTGTGGGGATAAAACACGTACATGGAGGAGGAAATGTGAATACAAAGCGATGGTTTTTGTAGGGGTGGGCAGGACACTCCTCACTGATGGGAACAGGAAAGGCCTCCTATATAATAGGCAGCAGCCAAACAGGGTTATTCTGGAAGCTGGAGATGCTCAGCTGCTGAGGAGAGAAGGGGATGGATCCCAGGCTTGGGGGACAGCCCATGCAAAATCACTGAGACAATAGATGGAAAGTCATGCATGGGAAGAACAGGAAGGCCAGTTTGATTGGAATAGAATCTGTGAAGGAGGAATAACATATATTAGGTCTGGATTTGAAGGTTCTTGACAGACAGTGAAAGAACTGAAATGCCAAACAGAAGAATTTATTTTTTTATCCTAGAGGCAAGAGAGAGTGTCTTGAGTGGAGGAATGACCTGGCTAGATCTGTGCTTTAGGAATATCCACTTTGCAGTTATGTGGGGAATGGGGAAGAGAGGGGAGAGGGGAGAAACTCTAAGCTAGGAGGCTAATTAGGAGGTAATGGCAATAAGTGCAGGGAGGGGTGATGAGGGCCTGAAGGAGGGTGGTACTTGTGTGGCTGGGCCAAGATGCCAAGCATATTCAGAGGAACTTTGAAGAAATCCTTTAGGCACCTTTCTTAAATCTACAGATGAGGAAATGCACAGGAAAAATCCCAAATCTTTGGACCTTGTCTGGTTTCTTCTCCAAACTCTGAAATGTGACCAGTCATTTCTGAAAATATACTAGGAGAGTGAAGTCAGAAACTGGCACCTGGGCTATTTCAGGTAAATTCCCAACTCTTGGAAATCTTGAAAACTGTCACAAACACATCTTCAAAGCACCATAAGCACTTGAACCCTTGCTGTTAAGGACAGGAGCCTGCAGCTCAACTGCTTGGATAATCATGACAATCTCATTTCATAGCAGAAGCCCTCATCAAGGCAGAGTGAGGATAAGCAAGGGGCTTCTGTTTGCCCTGGTAATTTGAGGACAGAGCAGAAGGTCTGGAGTGCTATTCAACTCAGAAAGACCAGGGAACTAGAGACTCCATGGTCTGAATGATGAGGAGAAGAAGCTGGAACCTGGTCCGTTACATGCTGTGTGTAATTATCAGCACCAACATATATTTAATGTATACCTATACTGCATGTGATGATGCAGCATAGAGAAGTGACTAGAGGGCTTACCCTGGACCAAGGAATCAGCCTGTCAGTCAACGCATGTTTACTAAAGAACCTAGTATGTGAAGATACTGTGCTACACACTGGGGATACAAGAGGAGGCAAAAAAACAACCAACCAAACATATAAACCCCCAAAGCCAGTCCCTGCTCTCAAGGAATTCACCATAAGATGGGGGAGAAAATAATGCAAACAATTTTTAATGAACAAGATACATACTGGATAAATTTAGGGACTCTCAGAGAGTAGGCATTAAAGTTCAAGAATTCAAGGGATCAAGGAGGTGAAGATGAGGAGGGAATCACCAAATTCTAGAACTGGAAGAGGTCATCTATTCTAATGCATAGCCCAGAGTAATCGCTACAATATGCAGTATGGATTTAGAGACTTCCAATAAGGGGGATCTCACTACCTTCCTAAGCAGCCTTTGGATGCTTACACCTTTGCACAGCTCTAATCAGTAGGTTTTCCCGAACAGGCAGCCTAAATTTACATTTTTGACATTTCCAAACATTGCTCCTTGCTCTGACCTCTAGAGCCAAATACATCAAATTCTTGAATTCTCTTCTCCACGTGACAGTCCCAGTTACTTGAAAACAGCTGTCCTGTCCCTCGAGTCTTCTTTCCTCCAGGTTAAACATGCTCAGCTCCTTCCATCAAGTCTCCTAAGACACAGGCTCTTCATCATCCTGACTGCCTGCTTTTAGATGCTCTACCATTCATCAATATCCTTCTTAGTGTGCCCAGAATGATATCCCGCGTGTGGTCTCATCAGGGCAAAGTACAGAGGTAGAGTACTTTAGTGGGAGTTTGGAATCTAGGGTCTAGTTTCACTAATTAGCCAAGTATAATTCAGAAAATTACTTATTCTCTCTAGGACTCTTTTCTTTTTTTTATTTTTGGAAGGGCAATTGGGGTTTAGTGACTTGCCCAAGGTCACACGGCTAGTTTTGTGTTAAGTGTCTGAGGCTGGATTTGAACTCAGGTCCTCCTGACTCCAGGGCCAGTGCTCTATTCACTGCATCACCTAGCCACCCTAGGACTCTTGATATATAAAACAAAGGGGTTGAATACAATGGTCTGTGAGGCCTCTTCTATCTCTACCAATCTATGATTCTGTGATGTATCTCATGCATCACCTAATAAGGACCCTTTAGGGATCCTGGAATAGGAAAGGAAGACTGAATTATGTCTAGTATAGTTTTAGTGTTTGGTACATTTTATTATAAGCAAATTATCTGCAAATTTGTAAACTATTTATTATTTATGTGATTACTCCACTAACTAAAATTTAGCATTTTGTTAACCATAATCACCCATTCCATGACCATGCCTGGAAGCTCACTGCATATTGATACAAATACCCACAAATACTTGACCATCAATAACTTAAAAGAACAAAATATAAATGGTACAGCTGGATTAGTGACAATATTGGGGCAAAATTTTCGCTTTGGGCAGGTCACATGGAAAAGATGACAATTTAGGCATGACACTCTCTTAAGACATCATTTGGTCAGTGATCAGATACTTCAGCTTTGGAAAAAGCTGGGACTACTACCATGAGTTTAACCAATGCTGGGTTTAAGAATTCCAAAGTCACATTAATTGGAGCTCAAGGAATCATAGATTAAGAACCAGAGGGACATTAGAGGTTATCTAATCCAGTTGTGTCAAATTCAATAGAAACAGAATCTTTGACTTAGAAAACCACAAATTCACATCATCAGTGTTATATTTTATTATTATATATTTTGCTAAACATTTCCACATTACATTTTAATCTGGTTCCAGCCGCACTTGTAAGTTTTTTGGACACCAAGTTGGACATCTCTGACCTAGTTCAGTCCTTTCATTTTTTAGATGAGGAAATTGTGGCCTGAGGAAGGGAAGGTACTTGTCCAGTCATGGCACTGGGTTTGAAATCCAGATGCTCTGACTTCCAAGCTAGCATTTTCTCTGCTGTACCGATGGCCTCTCCTGTCATGGACTGGCTAGACAGTGGTTGTGAAATGTAAATCTTAAAAAAATGAGAACATACAGTCTTTATCTTAGCAGAGAGGTCCAGCAGAGACAGTCTGGGTTTGGGAATCAAGAGAACTGGACTGTGATACCAATTCTATTATAGACTTGCTAGGGGTCTTTGGGCAAGTCACTAAATCTCCATATTTCTGGTTTCTTCTCTAAACATAGGAATAAAATCCTCCTTTTCTTCTATATACCCCTAAATGGCTATATATTAGATGAAGTTAAATGATTGCTGGAACAAACAAGAAAACCATGAGAAAGAAATAGGAATGACTCAGAAAAATTGCAGGATTTGGGGGCAATTCCCTCTGGAATTCTCAGACACGGGGACAACCGAGAGACTGGGGAATATGACAGAATGGGAGGGAAAAATAAGATTAATAGTAATTTTTATACGACAGAAAAGAATTGAAAATTTCTGACATTTTGCTGTGTGACTCTGGCAAATTACTTAACCTCTCTGAGTTTCAGTTTCCACCTTTGTAAAATGAAAAAGTAGAACTGTATGGTTTCTAGGATCCCTTCCAGCTCTAAATCTATGATTTTATGACCTAAGTTCCAAGGGTTGATACACTGTCTTCCAACTCAATTCAATATTCCTTTATTAGTGGGGCTACAGCAAAAAAGAACCTGCCCTCAGGGAGCATACAGTTAAATGTGGAAGGGGGAAAAGGAGAGAAAACAAATACAAAAATAACTATGCTCTAAGGCAGACTGTGATTAGGGCAAAAGGAGACATTCTCAGATGGTTCAATGAGAAGTCTGAGCAGGGAGTGGTCACTTTCACCTGTGGGAAGGGTTTCTGGGGAAGGCTTTATGGCATCAGTTATGTCTTAGCTGGGCCAGGAAGAAAAAGATTCTCATGGATGTAGAGGGATGTAGTTAATTATTGGTACATTGTAGATAGACTGACCGAGAGCTAGGTGGGTTCAGTGAATAGAGTGCCGGGCCTAGAATATGGAAGACTGAGTTCAAATCCTGCCTCAGACACTTATTGGGTGTGTGACCCTGGGCAAGTCACTTAACCCTGTTTACCTCAGTTTCCTCATCTGTAAAATGAGCTGGAGAAGGAAACAGAAAACCACTCCAGTATCTTTGCCAAGAAAACCCCAAATGGGGTCATGAATAGTTAGACACGACTGAAACAACTGAATTACAAAGATAGACTGAGTCATAAAGCTCAAACATGCTATAAATGGAAGAAACATATTCTCAAAATCACAGATCTAGAAGGAACCTGAGAAACTATCTAGGCCAATTTGTTCATCCTACAGATGAGGAAAACAAGGCACGGGACACTTAAGTGGCTTGCGATAACAAAGGTAAGGAAGTATCAGAGGCAGGATTTGAATGCAGGTTCTTTAGAGGTTAGAGCCAGTACTATTTCCACTCTGCCACCCACACTACAGTTTGGTAAGAATTAAAGAGTAGGGCATTGAAGCAGTCTCATGGTAATTTGACTGTACTCCAAGAGAAAATGTTTTAGCCATAATATGATATGTTTTTCTTTAAAGTGTGGCAAGCTTTCACATATCACGGCAATATAGTTGTCACCGTGAGGATTGTTTCTGAAAAAGCAGAGGTGGTAGCAAGGAATAACGTGGCAGTCGACAAATTGTGCTTAGAATGATTCTGTGAAGCTCCAGAAGGATTAATGGGTGAAAGTTTCACAGCGGCAGATTTGGGGCTCAATTTAACTGCTCCCAATTAGAGCCGTCCAACAATGAGCTGGTAAAGTCACAAATCTCTTCTTACTGGAAGTGTTTCAAGAAGTCCCTCGTTGAGGGGCATTGTGCTGTTTTCCCATGCATGCTTCAGGCATCGGAACAGACGAGAAATCCTATAGGGTCCGTTCCAGTTCCAACATTCTATGATTCTGTGGAAGGCTAGAGATGTGGAGCTATGGCCCATGCACCTTCCCAAAGGGAAACTATTGAAAACATGCACATTCTCCTGTAACAAGAATTTAAATATTTTATGTTTGGATGGTGGAAGAAATATAAACATCCAGACATGGAGCCAGGCTGCTCAAATAGTTCCTCTATACGTTTGCTAGCAACAAAGGAGGGTCAGAGTCTGAGAGAAAACTCAGGGAATGTAGAGAATGTGGACAATCCTACAGCAGAATGCGCAGAGTTTCTGTGCTCATGAGCTGTATTCTAAGGGAAACTTCCCTGATTACCTTAGGGGGAAGGGTACAAGCATTTGCTAAGCACCCACTATGTGCTGGACCCTGTGCTAAGCCCTTTACAAATATTTATCTCATTACTTATTAGGGCTCACTCTCCCACTCCTTTTCAGGCAATTATTTCTGTACTTACCTGTTTACATGTTGTATCCCTCTAGAAGAATGTAAGTTCCATGGGGGCAGGAACTGTGGGTTTTCTGTTTTTTTTTTAGTCTTTGTATCCTATATGTCTTAATGATAAATATGTGTTGGATTGGACAACCCAATTTGTTGAAGACACTGAGAATATTTGTCCTAGAGAAGAAAAAACTCAGAGCAACTTGATAGTTCTCTCTTCAAATATTTGAAGGGCTGTCAAGTGGAAAGGGGATTAGGCTTGTTTTATTTGTGCCCCAAGAGCAGAACCAGGAACAATGGGGTGCAAAGAAGCAAAATTAGGCCAGATGTTAGGGAAAGTTTCCTATTCATGACAACTGTCCAAAAGTCAAATGGACTGCTTCAAGAGGTGGAACTCAACCTCTGTAGAACTCAAAAGGTTAGATGACCACTTGTCATGTAGATTAGACAGCAGAGATTTCTTTCAGATCTGGGTTGGACTAGATGGCCACCTGGGTCTCTATCAGTGACTAAAATGGAGAACTGTGTGGAGGTAGTTGGAGCTAAACTCAGGGCCAAAAGCATGACTGTGTCATATTTTCCAACAGAGAATTGCTGTAGAAAACTGATGGTATTTAGAGGGTTGAGGTTGGGGTCCTACTTGATGACTAGGGAATGCACTAGTAGACCTTACAAAAATGTAACGACAGCTTGACAAAAAATCTGGTCCATGACTCAGAACCCACTTTTTCAAACTAGGTAAGAGAGCAGGAGCTACTAATTTCAGAACTCTATCTCTGCTTCATCTCTGAGGCCAATCCCCTAACTACTATCTTGTGGGGCATCTCCAATTCTTGGAAGACCTGTCCTCAGGAAGACTTGTCCTTCCTGCCTCCACCCAACATCCTGGCTTTCTGAGAATCTGCCCAGACTACTGGAAAAAAGCCCAAGCCTACCTCTAAAAGGTTATTCATGCCTTACATGCATATGCATGGTAAACTGAATTAGGATGGTCTTCACACGGGCTGTTTCCTATGCCTAGAATACTCTCCCTTCTCACCTCCTCCTCTCAGAATTCCTAACTTCCTTCAAAGCTCAGCTAAAGTGCCACCTTCTACATGAGGCCTTTCCTGATTCCCTCCCCCCACTCCCTGAAGTTACTTTGGATATGTAAGGCCTCCTCTAGAAGTGAGGCAGGGAGAGGGGAAGAGTGGCTTGGGCCATTCCAAAAGACAGAAGATGGCCAAAGGGTATAGATTGCTCCAGGAGATGATGGCTAATGGAAGACAAATCCCTATTCCCTACCCCTTCAAATGGGTGCAATTGGTGCCTGTTTCTAAAAATGTTCCATTATTCTATTATAAACTGTATCTAACAGAATTAATTTTATTCCTCATAAAGTACTGTAATTGACCAAGACATTTTTATTTCCTTGTGTATGTTGCTTAATGGCATGAAGGTATGGGGATAGCTCTGGAAGTCACACAGGAGACAGTGAACTTTCCCAGCATAGGGCTGGCATCCCAACCCCAGCCTATTGTTAGAAAGTTTTTCTTTCTCTCTAACTGGGGCATAATCAAGAGCTATTCATATGTTTTATAACCATGCTCCCAAGGGCAAAACTGGGTCTTTCTGTCTCCCCTACAATGAACCTGTCCTGTGATTTTGCAGTATAACTCTGGTGCCTGACTCATGAAAATCAGTGTGTTATAGGCTCCATGAAGATACCTGGTGATATATCTCTATTTCTATCCCTATCTCTATCTCCATCCATCCATCCATCTATCCATGCATCATCATCATTATCATCTCTCTCTTTCCCTCTCTCCTTCTCCATTTCTCTCTCTCTCTCCCTCCCTTTCTCTCCCTCTCCCTCCCTCCCTCTCTCCCCTTCTCTCACTCCCTCTGTCTCTCCCTCCCTTTCTCTCCCTCTCACTCCCTCCCTCTCTCTCTCTGTCTCTCTCCCTCTCCCTTCCTCCTCCTTTCCCTCTCCCTTTCTATGTCTCTCTCTCTGTATCTCTGTGTCTCTCTCTCTGTCTCTGTCTCTCTCTCTGTCTCTGTCTCTCTGTCTCTGTCTCTCTGTCTCTGTCTCTGTCTCTCTCTCTCTCTGTCTCTCTGTCTCTGTCTCTGTCTCTGTCTCTCTCTGTCTCTCTCTGTCTCTCTCTCTCTCTCTCTCTGTCTCTCTCTCTCTCTCTCTCTCTCTCTCTGTCTCTCTCTCTCTCTCTTCCAGGAGAATGTAACCTTGTTGAGGGAAGGAACAGTTTTATTTTTTTCCTTGTATCTTCATGGTAGTCCCCAGCTGCAGGAGGATAAAGAGGAGGTCTCAACAGGAATTTGGGGTAGGGGCTCCATACCCCTGGCTGCTATGGGAGGGATCCAGTATCAGTGCCTCTATACCCTGGCTCCCCTCAGGGGTTTGTCTGCCTAACCCTATAGGGAGATGGTGTAATGGGAATGCAAATTTGGAAGATCTTCTCTGCCCCTAGGCTAAAGTGCACCTGAAGCCTGGGTTGGGAGGCTTGTTTTTCAGTAGATACTTCTTGATTGGCCAGTGAGTCAATAAGATTGTTACATTCTCTGAGCCAGGAGATGGGTATATAAGCCCTGATGTGTAGCTTTGTTTTGGGACTCACTTTGAGAAGTGTTCTGTGATTTGATCTGAATTCTGGGAAGCCGTTGTTGAAAGTCCCCCGGCTTTGAAAAACCCAGATGTGGAAACCCAGATGTTGACTGGGTATGGATGTAATGGTTGGACAGTTTGGAAATCTGTCTACTTGATCTGTTTCTGTCTTGATAATTCTGCCTGTATGCTTTGAAGTTCGGGGTGCTGACCTTTTTCCCCTGAACAAGGTAAACGATATATGTCTGACTGATTAAAGTAAGCTTGTTAACCCATTTTGAGTTGCTTTCCTTTAACAAAGCAGATGCAAGAACCTGTGGTAGCTGCAAACCCTGAGGACGCTTGGGGTGCTTGCTGCTACAGATGGTCAGTGCTGAGGGAGATTTTTGACCACTCTGGAGCAGAATACCAACTGCACATCCAAACGGCCTGGCTCCTAGCCTGGTACTAGGCCCCGTGAGTATTTGGGCACTGCCTACTATCCTCATGTTCCCATCCTGTTGCCCATTTAGGGATTACAAGTTTGTGCAGTAGGGGTAGGGCCTCACTATGCAGGGGAGTGAATCTGCCTCTTATGGCAGGAGCTTGGTCTTGGAGGCCCAAAATATGCATGTGTGGTGTTTTTACGGGGTTTGGGTGAGAGTTTGGGGAGCAGCAACATGGAAGCAGAGGAGAGGACCGAGGAGGTCATGTTAGTGTTCTACCATTTAACATGGGTTGGTCTCTCCCCTGGAAAAGTGGCCCCCCTCCCTTCTAGGCATCTCCTCTTCCTGGGAAAGTCCTACTCCATACTTTAATCACGGAGGTGACCCTGAGTCCTAGATGTCTAAGCAAGTGGAGTCCTAGGTTCTATCATGCTGAAAAGGCTTCAAGAACTGCCCATCTCACACCTTGTTTTCTGTGACCAACTTAATTAAATAATGGGAGGCTGGCCACCTGCTGATTTGTTTTTTGCAGGGGAAGGGTGTCATAATTACACAGGAAACAAAGAAAAGAACAATACCTCAGCCCCAGGCAGTCCTTTGGCACATCCACCACGATGGTGGCAAAGTACTGAGAAAGGGGACAGAGGGTGCTCACACAGTTCTGGACTGCCCATAAACTTTAACTTGACTGTAGGAACTTTAAATGTGAGATCTTTGCCCAGTGACCAAGAAGTGGGCATGTTGCTTGAGGACCTCAATCTTGATATATGTGCTATAGATGACATCGGAACATAGAAGGAAGTTGGAGCCTAATGGAAGGATGTCTCACAGGTGCTTCTTTAAGAGGCAATGAAAGGAGCTGATAGAGTGGATTTTATGTAAGGCAATAGGAAACATCATTTCAAGTGATATTTAGCCATTACATATTTTAGGACTAAGGAAAAGTATTTTCAAAAAGACTAACATGAAAATAATGACACCTTATGCACCAACAGTGATTGTGGAGGATGAAGGGATAGAGAAAGTCTACTTGATTTGACTGTCCAAATCAAATCAACATCTGCTCTGATATGTTTGATGACTTCAGTGCAAAGGTGGGAAAAGGCAAAGGTGGAGAGAAACATATGGGAAAGAAAGGTTCAGGGAGGAAGGAATGAGAGACACCAAAGATCTTTACAGGTTTCATTAGTTCTTTGAAAAATGAATTGGTAGTCAGTGGGCATGGCATACATGCATAAAACTATGAAGAATGAAAAGATTTATTTTAACAGACAGGAAGTGATTATTATTCATTATTTATGTGCGAGTTTTCCCCAAATCAGTTGTCTGTTTATAGTCAGAGGCAAGATCAGAACTAGTATAAAACAAGAAAAGTGAGAAAATGATAAATTGTGCAATTGAAGCAAATTAACTACCAACTACTTAAACAAGTAACTAAAAATCAAAGTTGAGAAATGGACAACAGAAATGATACCAATAGTGACTTACAATTTATCCTGTATATATCTTGTTGGTCCAGTTATTTGCATATTGTCTGGTCCATTTGATTGTGAGTTCCTTCAGAACCTGGACCAACTTTTTACCTTTTTTGTATTCCTTATCACTTAGCACACAGCAGGCACTTAATAAATTTTTTTGACCGACTATAATAATTTTGTCCAGAAATCTAACCAAGATAAATTAATTGCTATGATGAGGAGATCTAATAATCCTAAAATGGGCCTTTAGCAGCAAATATGAATTGTTAAGAGAATGAAAGCTGCCAAAGTCAACAATGGGTTAGAAAATAAAATCTTATGAAGAAGGATGAAGAATGAATATTATTAGCATCATCTCATAAAACAGAATCAGTAGAGTTTTTAAAAACCTTGGCAAAATATTCAATTTAATGAAGTCATCCCAAGGGCTTTCAAGGCTGATGATGGAAGGAGGACCACTAACTTTAGGTAAATGGAAAAAAAAAAGATTTACAGAGACTATTTTAACAAAGATTTTTCTCCATGAAGAATAGTGGAGTCGCCACATCTAGAGTCTAGCAACCCAGTTTTAGAGGTGTATAGAGGAAGCAGAAATAAAGAGAAAAAAGATGAGAAGAGCAGCCTAATTGATCAGGCAGGGGAGATCTATACTTCGGGCAATATAATTGTGAGGGTACTCAGGGATCAATATGGAAGGTATCTGGAAGAAAGAACATAGCAAAGATGTAGGGGAAAAAAATAACTTTGGCCTTTGTTAAACACTGAAAATAAAGCAACCAAGAGAACATCAATGGCTACTGTCCTGTGTGTCTTCTTTCTCCTATGTCCAAAATCTTTTTTTGGTCTTTATTTATATATGAATCAAGAACATGCTCAGTGAAAGCATAGTAGGGAATAAGCAGGCTTTCAGAAATAACATCCAGCCATGGACCATGTATGGACCATATATTTGCCATTTCACGATTAACTGAAAGTTATAGAGAATATAGGATCTCTTGTTTGTTGGTTATGAAAAGACATCTGATGCGGTAGCACTAAGCATTGCTTTATAGGCTCTTTTATGAGATGTCTCCCATTGATATATCAAAATCATTTAAGAGTCTTTGGAAGATGACAACATAAATAATGCCTACTGAACGACTGATAATAACCCATTAGGCCAGGATAAACAAACAAATAAATAACAAGATGTATGTTTGCCAAAGGCATTCACACCATTGTCACAGTGGAGATCCAATGCAGAGTGCAGGTTTAAGAAGGATTCTCTGTGAATGGTGATTGTCTTCCAGGTGCTACTGTTTTGGGTTAACAGTTTCCTGATTGCATCAAATCCCAGAGCATTGTAGAAACTTCTGGAGATAAGTAATCACTCAAATGAGTTTGGCCTGTCTATCCATATAGGAAAGACCAAGTGGATGAAGAATTACTACTGTCCAGATTTCAACATACATCTGGATTTATTCCTCATGGAGTTTGTCCAACAGAATGTATATCTGGGACAGACAGTGCAGAGGGACAATTAGGTGGGCCCAGAGATAAACAGGGGTAGAATGGGCTGGATTGCTTTTGGGAAATTACAAAGCTCATTTGTTGACTCATGAAAGGCCTGTCTTTTCAAAACTAACATTCTACCAGTGTTGCTGCATGGCAGTGAGACAAGTGATCCTACTGTTTCTGAAGAACTAAAAATTGAGTACTGAGTACCACACAGAAAGCAATGCATGGTAGCTGTAAGCAGGCTGCATCACATAATCAATGAGGAACTCCAAAAAAGAACAGCTTCAAGGAGCTAAACGATAGGAAGGGGAAAGGGTCATGTGGCAAGAATGAAGGATGACAGGAGGGCACCCAAAGTGTTCCACTGGTACTCTCAGAATCATAGGAGACAGGGAGAAAAGTCACCACTCTGTTGGAGGTGGTGAACTCTTAGGAAAGAGTCGGATAGGATAAGCAGACATGTGTGGGTTTCAGTCTGCATCGTTGGAAATAACAGCCTGAAACAGCTTCTCAATGAAATCACAAGATGCGTTTAAGCATTGAATATTCCCAGTGCCCAACACTGTGCTGGGTGACAAAGTAGGTGTTTAATAAATGCTTGTTGGATGAGTGAATAAAAAACAAAAGAGATAAACAAATAGATCTGAGATATATCTAGAAACTGAATTATCCTAAGACCTGACTAATTAGCCATTTCTAATGCCCTTTCTGTTTGTTTGCTGCGTGAATGTGCATGAATGTGTGTGTTCTTTTGGGGTGGGGTGGTGCTTATATGGCTCTTTTCCACCCCTAGTGAGTCAATAAAGAGCATCCTGGAAAGTGTCAATTAGCATATAAATTAAGCTGATACACCTGGAGAAGCTGTTTCAGGCTGTTACTTATCACGTTTCATGTGAAGAACCTTTGGGAACAATGAATAAAAATCTCTTCTATCTCTTGTCTAGATAAAGAATGGGGTGGGGGTGGAGTAGGTGTCAGCTTTGAAGATCAAAAGGATAAGGATGAGCAAATGACCAGGAGTGGAGTGACTGGTCATGGAAGGAGGGGGAAGGGAGGAAGAATGGAGAAAAAAAAAACATACTAAACCTTGTTTAGCATAACTCTCTGAACATGGGTGTTGTAAAAAAAAAAAAAGTAGACTGGTGGGACCCTGAACCATCGAAACTGCAGGAAGATCGGGAAAAGGTAGAGAGAATCCTATCAAACAATCTTACCAGATTCATCAAAAGGCTTTTATTTGTTAAGAGCCTAACTTGCATCAGGCTCTGCTAGTCTGTAATAAAAAGAGGTTAACAGGCCATGTCCCTGACTTCCAGAGGTTTACAGGGCCATGTGAACAGATCACTGGACACACACAATAAGGAAACTGTATAGTGATGGTAGAGGAAGAGGCTCCAGAGGCCTCTGTCCAACCTCCTCATTTTACAGATGAGAAAACTAAGGCCCAACATGAATAAGTGACTTAGCCGAGGTCATACAGCAAGTATCTGCTATTTGATCATATATCCCATGTAGGATTTGAATCCAGATTTTCTGATTCCAGAGTCAGTGTTTTTCCCACTGTACCATTCTACCTTTTTATTTGGGTCTTTAATCCATTCACGTTTAAAGGTTATATGAGTTAATTTTAGGTATATACATACATATATGCATACATATGTATGTGTATGTGTGTGTATTTTGTTTGTTCAGTCATTTCAGTCGTGTCTGACTCTCTGTGACCCCCACTTGGGGTTTTCTTGGCAGGGATACTGGAGTGGTTTTGCCATTTCCTTCTCCAGCTCATTTGACAGATGAGGAAACTGAGGCAAACAGGGTTAAGTGACTTGCCCAGAGTCACACAGCTAACAAAGTGTCCAAGGCCAGATTTGAACGCAGGTCTTCCTGACTCCATGACTTGATGAACTTGATGACCTTTCACTGGCTGTTCTCCATGCCTGGAAGGTCTTGTTCCTCACCTCCTTCTCTTGGTTTCCCTGAAATTCCTTCAAGACTCAGCTTAAGATCCATCTTCTGTAGGAGGATTTCCCTCATCCTTCATCCCTCTAGCTGCTAGTGCTTCCCCCTCTGGGATGACCTTCTGACTACTCTATGTATCTTGTGTGTACTTAGTTCTTTACATATTGTCTTCCCCATTAGACTGTGAGCTCCTTGAGGGCAGGGATTGTTTTGACCTTTCTTTGTATCCCCAGTGCTTAGCACAGTGAATGCTTTTTAAATGCTTATTGACTTACTGACCTGGATGACTTCAAAGATGGTGGAATCCTGGACAGAAATAGGGAAGTCAGGGAAAGAACTGGGTTTTGGAAAGATTATGATTTCTGTTTTGGACATGTTGGGTTTGAGATGCCTACATAACATCCAGGTCACAATGTCTAATAGACAGTTGTTGATAAAATTATGGCAGCCATTTGCACAGAAATGATGACTGAACCTGTGGCAGCTGATTAGATCACAGAGAAACAAAGTACAGACTGATAGGAGAAAAGGGCCCAGGACAAGGCCTTGAGGTGGCTTATGGATGGTGACTCAGAAAGAACGATCATCACCATCACCATCCTTGACAGCTGGGATGCTCTCCAGCTTATTCATGTCTTTTCCAAGAAATAGTATTCAGGAAGCATAAGAGGGAAGGGCAATATATCTTGTCATTTGGAAAAGTAACATATTACTATCTGAATTACTGGGAATGATTTGCTATCCATCATTTGTGATTTCCTAAGACTTGGCTCAGGCTCTTTCTGAACTCCTCTCTGCTTTGTCTCTTCTAAGCGTAACCTGTCATTGGTTCCCTCTTCTCCCTAGAGCATGCTGTTTTCTTTTTAGAAGGATTTATTGATGATTTATGTTCTTTTTCTATCACAGTCACATCCCAATTTCCATCCTCTTAAAGAACCCTCCCTTGTAACAAAGGGAAAGAGTCAAGCAAAATAAATAAACACATCAGATATGCCCCACAGCACATGAAACATTCCATACCCATAGTCTGCCACTTCTTTACTGAGAGGAGGGAATTATGCTTCATCTTCAGTACTTCAGAATAAAAACTGATTATTATGAATTCTGATATCTTTTAATGTTGTTTTCCTTTTCTTTAATGCAGTCACCATGTGCATTGTTCTCTCGGTTCTGCTTTTGCTCTGCATCAGTCCGTACTTTTCAAGTTTCTCTGTCCTTCATATTCCTTGTTTCTTATGGTGTCATAATATCACATTAAGTTCAGGTGTCACTTTTTTTTAGTACAAGGAATTTTAAACACACAACTCATTCTCTCTCTCTCTGTCTTTCTCTCTCTCTTTTTCTCTCTCTGTCTCTCTTTCCTCCCCCCCCCCCCCCCCTTGGAGAGAGGAAACAGACTGGGAACAGGAATAAACATTTATCTTCCCCAGAGTGCTGAGCTGGAACTGGATCTTCGAGTATAACCCTTTCCCATCTGTGTGTCCTCCTTCATGCTGCCCTGCTGCACTGTGTGTATAGATCATGACCCAAAGGTATAATCACCCTTTGATGGAAAAGAAGGGGAATCCAGTCCATTTCAGAGCCACCACTTTCTGCTTATGTACAGGTCTCGGATATCCTGGTGAGAATCCCGATAATGGAGAGAAAGATAGGAATGCTAATGTCTTCCAAGATTGAAAGTCTCCTCAACGTTCTGCACCCTTGTTGGTATTGCATTGGGATTTCTAGCATGGATGGCCTTCAGAGGGTTCTTCAATCAGTCCTGCTTGAAGACTGGGGCAGGCTGTAGAAGGTGGGAGTATCAAGTGGGATAAGGTGGGAGGTATAACAAAGAAGGATTTGGAAGTTCTGGCATCAAGGAGGGTGCCAGGCAGAGGCTAAATGGTTACTTGTTGCTGTAGATGACCTTGGAGGTCTGTTTGAACTCTGAGATCACAGAATTTTTTTGGTTCAGAATTAGTTTGACCTAACGCCTTCTCCCCACACCATTGAGTTGTGGTGGTGAGTAAGTGGTGGTCGGTAAGTTAATCTATTGCATTTATATGTAGGTATTGTTTTGGGATTTGGGTTTCTTCAGGGTTTCTGGAATATGGATCAAATCATTAGAGTTGGAAGGGGCCTTAGAAGTCATGTAGATCAATACCCTTTTCTTCCAGAGGGAAATTCCTCTTTTTCCCAGAGGAAACTGAAGTCAAGAGGAATTAAGAGATTCCCTTAATGGAACACAGGTAGTAAATAGAAGTAAGATTCATACTCAGGTATCAACTCCAAACAGTCACTGCAGTCACACTGCCTTCCCTCAAATCACAACACATATTTTATATTTAAGGCTTACAAATGTGTTCCTTACAACATAAAGTATTATTATCCCTGTTTTTCAAATGAGAAATTGAGGAAGGTTCTGAGAAATTAAGTGACTTAGCCATGATCATGCTACTATGATACAAAATTTGAACCTGGTCTTCTGACCCCAATCACATACTCTTTCCATTACATCACAATTCTTCTCTCATTTCTTATACTACTAGCCCTAGTTCCCTTGGGTTATATCTTCAGTGGTTTACACAGCAATCTAGATAGTGAAGTGAAAGACCTTGAATCCATGTCATATGAGGATTAATTGATGGAACTTGGATGGTAGCTTGGAGAAGGGAAGATTCAGGGAGGGCCTAACTGTGAGCTTCTGGTGTTTGAAGGGTTTTCATGTGGAAGAAGAATTAGATTTATTCTCTTTGGCCACAGAAGGCAGAACCAGGACAAGAGGAAATTTCAAAGATGCACATTTTGGCTTGATGTGAGGAAAAATAATTTCCTAACAATTAGAGTTCTCTGTAAGTGAAATAGACTGCTTTGGGAGGGGTTCTCCATTATTGGAAGCCTTCAAGCTGAGGTTAGATGACCATTTATCCAATATGCTACAGTGGGTATTCTTTTGTGTATGGATGGGAATGGAGACCAGGGGGCCACAGAGGACCCTTCCAATTCTAATATTGGTGATTTCATGAAATGAGGCCACTTGGGAGTCAGAGGGCCTTGGCTCCCTGAAAGCTCTACCATTAAGGAGCTCTGTGACTTAAACTTCTGCTACTTCACCTCTATGAACCTCAGGTTAAGAGGTACCCTCTCTATCTCAAAGAGTTGTGAGGTACGAATGGTATAATGTGTGGAAATACTTTGTAAACTAAAATGCGTTACTTATCTAAAGTCTTTACTATATAGATAGAGTGCTGGGCCTGGAGTCAGGAAGACTGGAGTTTAAATCCAGTCTCAGATACTTACTACCCTGTTTCCCCGATAATAAGACCTATCCTGAAAATAAGCCCTCCCCTTACTGTGTAAGATTCCTCTAAAATAAGCCCTCCCCCGAAAATAAGCCCTATTGAGATTGCTACTGTAGTGAAGGTGATCCCCTGCGCTACATGCTATATTATGGTACCCTCTGTATGCACCGTCCCTCCCCACCCCCGTGAAACGCATGCCGCGCTCCGAGCTACATCCAATCAGAGCTGCAGCAGTGAGCGCGTCATCCTGTTCTTCCCCAGTGATTTGCTTATTGAATAAAGGTACATTTTTTTGTTCACATTTACCTGTTTATTAAAATTGCTGTCAATGTTCATTAAAATAAGCCCTCCCCTGAAAATAAGCCCTCTGGTGTTTTTCTGTCCAAAAAAAATAATAAGACGGTGTCTTATTATCAGGGAAACACGGTAGCTGTGTGACCCCTGGGTAAGTCACTTAACCTCTATTTGCCTCAGTTTCCTCAACTGCAAAATGGGGATCATAATAGCATCTATCTCACTGGGTTGTTGTGACAATCAAATAAGATAGCTGTAAAGTGCTTAGCATAGTGATTGGCACATAGAAGGCCCTGAATACATGTTTATTCCCTTATCCCATACTGATTACTTATGCCTTAGCTCTTTGAGAACTAGAAGTAATTTCTAGCTCCAGCCCCTTTCTCATTTAAACTTTAGGACACACCCATGTCCCCATTCCCAGAAATGAGAGCCTACTCCCTTTGTGAAGACTGAATCCCACTCAATATCCTACCATTTTGTTTACTCAGTTTTTACCTAGAAAAATGACTGCATTTTAATCCCTGCCAGTTAACCCAATTAAAGCTGTTTGGAAATTAGAATGATTCACATAATAAACTCACAAGCTTATTTAACTGATTTCTTCTTACGCATTCTGCATTATTTTCATTGGTGGTGAGTTTTTTTTTTTCTGTGGAGGGAAGGGAGACATCTCAGTCATTTGCTTTGCAGCATTTTATTCTTTTGGCAGATTTTGTCTGGTTTTCCCTTGAGTTGGGAAAAATGTATTTGCATTTTCATTCTGATTATTTGTCTGGGGTTTGGGGGCTTTCTTTCACTTATGCCTTTCAGGGGCATTATGCAAATTTTTGATTCTATAATTTACCTGCCTTTTCCTTCCTTTACACTTATTTAGTTCTTATGACTTTCAATTAAAATGTCCTTGCAAACCACAATTATAATAGGGTTTTTTTTTCTGGTTGTAGCTTTTTACATATTAAAGAAGTTAATTTCATTTTCTGATCAGCAAAAAATGAATAAGTAATCCTTTTCACCTGATTAGTGGAAATTCTGTTATGCGTGAATGACTAGAGTGAATAAGAATATCAAATGAAACAGACAATGTGTAAGATTGGATTAATAGTACATGCCTCACAACAGCATTATGAAAACTGAGCAGTTAATATTTTAAAAGCAAATATTTTAATTTTTGTAAAGAAAAGGGCACTTTACAAATGTGTATTTCATGTCCCAAGAAGAATGAGATATATAAGTAAAGAAGAGTCTAATAGTGAGATTATGTCTATCAATAAAGGAGAGTCATCAATCCTCTCTCAGCTATTTGACTATGTTATTTAATAAATAATTGGTTGTAAAGAGGTGGAAGTGGTAGGGTATGATGTATAATCCCTTCTAAAAGTGATTCTCAAACCATGTGGTCAAAGACTACTGTTGAGAAAATTCTTCTCCAGTGAGAAATAAGCAAAACAGTGTCCCTTAATCTTCCTATACTTGTCTTCCTTTCTCTCTCTCTCTCTCTTCCCTCTTTCCCCCTCCTTTTTTTTTTTTTTTTGAGAAGGCAGCTAGGTGGTTCAATGGATAAAGCAAAAGGTTGAGAATCAGGAAGGCAGAAGTTCAGATTTGACCTCATGCTCTTACTAGCTGTGTGATCCTGGGTAAATCACTTGTCTGCCTCAGTTTCCTCAACTGTAAAATGGGGATAATAACAGCACCTATCTATCAGGGTTATTGTGAGGATCAAATGAGATAACATTTGTAAAGCAGTTAGCATAGTGTCTGGCACATAATAGGTACTATACAGAAGCTTATTCCCTTATCTTCCTTTTTTTTCTAGGAAGGATCTAAGATTTGAGAAAGATCTTGGGCTGTTAAAATTTTTTAATTCTGCAAAACAAAAGGTTTGAGGGCACAGGAGAACAATCTTCTCTAGTTTCTCCACTGAGGGCTTGGAAAACAAATTCACAGAACAGCGATGGGAATTTTCTCTTCTTGATGCCATTCCTTAAGCTAACTAGCCCTGGCTAGGCTAGCCAGGAAGCCTAGGATCTTGCTATAAGTTTCCACCGGAGCACTGTGCTTTTAAGGAGCAGGAGCTATGGAGATGTACATGGGGGTGAAGGAAGATGGGAAATCTAATTCAGCTGTTACAGGTATCCCTAAAGAGTCATTGCAATTTAACAATCCATGGTGAGGCAATTTGATATTTGTACCCACAAGGAGTCAGGTACTACACATGAACTCTTTGTATTTATTAGCTTCTATATTTATTTTTCCATGACAGATAATTAGGCCAATAAATCCTCTAAAATAATTCACATTTAAAATGTATGTAGCACCTTGTTTCCAAGACCTTCAAAGTACTCCATATTTACTATCTCAGTCTTTCCACAATAAAGCCTTGACATAAACAGGGCCAGCTGTTTTTTTTTTTAAATGGAGAAATAGTGCCCACAAGAACCAATGTCAGAACCTGGATTTAAACCCAGCTAATTTGCCTACCAGTCTAATGCTTTCTTCCTTGGGAGATTTTGCACTTTGTAGGAAGCATCATTCCTTACTCATGAATCTGACTGACACATTTTTATGGACAAAAGCAGACATAGCCTGATGCCCTGTGTGAAACTGTCTCCTGGTCTTATATACCATATACAGTCCTGGGTGGTCAAAGTATAGACAAGAAAATGGAGACATTTAGGCAGCTGAGGTAGAGGTTAAGGGTAAATATACAGATGCTCAACTTTATTACTCAATCAAACTTGAACATTCATAAGTTTCTTTACACCTAAGCTCAGAATATAGTACTCTGAAAATGAAGAAATTCATATTCCTGAAGGTGTGAACTCTGTCCACAGCCCTGCATACGTGCCCATACCTCCAACACCCTTTATAATTACTGTTGAGATTATTTGGAAAACAAAACCCCAACTCTCTTCAATTCTGCTGGGTTCAAGGACTGCAAGTTCATTTCGGTTCAGCACCAGATCTAGGGGACAGAGACGCCATAAACCAAAGCTTTTCTTCAATTGATAAAAATCGCCATCTCGTGTATGTGTGTGTGTGTGTGTGTGTGTGTGTGTGTGTGTGTGTGTGTGTGTGTGTGTGTGTTTTCTAAAAGGGCTAGGGAGAAAAGTAGGGTTTCTACAGGTATTTGTCAGATTCATTTATCAATTTAAAATATAAATAACCATCCAATACCTTCCCATTTAATGAACCTCTCTTCAGATGGGGAAAAATATCTTGGCTCTGCCAACAGCAAATATCAGTGACCTACATATAGAGAAAAGGGTCCCCAACTAAAATTGTCTGGCTGAGAAGTAGCAGAGATTTTTCCAAAAAAGCATTTCTTCCACGCATTCTCAGTGCTTTCCCCCACGATTTTCAAATATACTTCTGTGTCATATAATTTGGATTTCCTAAGGGCTGTGTATTTTAGTTGGAAGTTGGGAGAGGGGAGCGTTTGGCAAAGAGAAATATCAAGAACAATACATTTCTCAGTGCTGAGCAAATAGAAGGCAAATCTTCCACAAATATGTGTGAATTATATATGTGTATGAATATATACACGTTTACAGATACTCTCAATGAAATGCATATTTATTTTACCCTAAAAGCATGCCAGCATACTTAAGTAGTTAGGACAATGCTCTTCTGAAAATATAAAAACATTTCTCAACGCCCCCCCCCCCCCCCCGTGCTTTCATTTATGTCCTTTGGGCGACACAAGAGCTAGAGAGCATTTCTGTAGTTCCAAAGACATACACTTTTCAGTTGGAGTTTTTCTTTTGTTCTTGGCTTGCTCATCCTCCCTTATCTTGATCACCATCCCCCACATAAAAACTCGGAAAAGGTTTCGCGTTTCTTTTTTAAATTGCATGCATTCATGCTTTACCGATCTCAGAGCCCCTGTAATCTAGCTAGGAGGATCCCCTCATCTCTTTAATACTGATGATCAGAGCTCCAGGTTGCATCTGACCTCCTGTCCCCTCCCTCCCCAAACCTACCCCTAACCACAGAGCATTGCTGCTACCTCAACTTACCCGGTGCTGGATACCTGGGGCTGCTGGAGAGAACTAGGAGAGAGGAGAGACGCTCACGCACGGGCTTTGTCTCCAAAGCAGATCACTAGGGTGGTGGCCAGACACTGTGGCATCGCTCTTCATTTGGAAGTGGGGCTCAGCAAGCAGCAGCTACGGAAGCAGCAGCAGCAGCAGCGGCGGCGGCGGCGGCGGCAACAGCATCACTGCAACAGCAGAAGTGGGAGGCGCGCAGGCTGGATGCAGCCGAGCCTCCCCTGGCACATAATGAGAGGCAGGCAGACACACAGGGACAGAACAGGAGCCGGATCGGCAGCTCCCGGGCTCCAATAATGCCTCAGCCCTTAATGGATTCACTATGGAAACGCGCACGCCCTTCGCACCCCGACCCTCCCGCTTGCAGCCCCACCCCCAAGGCCGTATCTGCCGCCTCCGCGTCTCTGGCCCCGCTCCGAAAGTTCCCCCCAGCCCTAGTCCCTGCGGCGCGCGCCGCCCACGCGCCTCCCGAGGCCAGGGGATGGGGAAGGAGGCTAGGAAAAGACCACGCGGAAAGGGGTGTGCGTATGTGTGTGCGTGTGGACACACCGTGGCGACCCTCTTCGTGCTCATCTCCCCCACCCCGCCCTGTACCCCCCGTAACTGTCTTTAGGAGGAAACACTCCAACCCTGGGGACCTTCTGCATCCTTCCCCATACCCACTTCCCTCTCATCTTTCCCAAGGCTCGGTTATGAAATAGGGAGAGCTGTCACCTTCTGCTCCCACCCCCACCCCCCTCTGGCTCCTTTGGTGCACGACGGTCGCGCCCACTTTGCGGCAGGGTCTTTCTTTGCCTTTCTCTAGAGGAGTTGGGGAGGACAAGGAGCTGGGGGGAAATCCCCGCCTGCTGATTACGTCAGGTGGTGCGTCACTCGGGGCTCCCGCACTGAAGTCTCCGCGTTCTGGGCGCAGAACGCACGTGCCCCGGGTTCCCGGGCAGGCGGCCTGGAGGAGCAGGCCTCCAGAGGCGGGCAGGGAAGGGAGCCGCAGCGCTTCGCTTCGGGGGCGCCTGCCTCATTCTCGCCTAGCTGGTTTGTTGGATCAGGGAGCGCGTCCAGTTCGCGTCCGCTACTGCCCTTGGCCGTCGAACAAATAAGGGGGATCTTTGGGTACTGAATGCATTTCCCCTTAGCATGCTTCGCAGCAGTTGTAATTGTAATTAAAGCAAGATACGGTCGCAGGAAGTAGAAAGGGAGAGCCGTACCTGAAACTGGCGTGGATGGGAGCAATGAGGGGTTAACTAATGTGCTCAGCTTACTGGAGCTGTGAAGGTAGGAGATAAGGTTGCACCAAGGAGAGAGGATGTATAGGAGTGCCCCTAAGAAGTAGGGTACCCCATCATTTCAATTACAAGTAAGAAAGAGAATCATACAGTGCAGAGCCTGTGGCCAGGAATTCACAAATTAATGCCAGTGAAGAACAGATTGTTTTGGGGAGAATGGTTAACCTTGGACTTTGACTTAATTCCTAAATAGAAAGAAAGGGTTTGTGAATTACAGAGGTTATCTAATGCTTGTTACTAGGTTTCTTTAGCTAGAAATGTCTCAAGGATGGTGCACTTTCCTTTTACTAGTTAGACACAGAATCTGCTAATTAAGATATACAAAAGCAGTTTGAACAGTTCAACAAAATATATTTTGGAGAAAAAAAATCAGTATTTTGAAATCCTTTGCACAACACATTAGGCCTGATGATTATAAAGTATTTTTTGGAAGTCTTCTTTTCATCCATTCCTATCTCATCCTACCCTAGCAACAGCCTTTAAATGTCAGAGCACTTGTTTCTGAAATGTCTGATCTTCATTGATTTGACATTTGCCCCAGACAATGCACATCTTAGTTGAGTTCAGAATTCTAATAAGATCTATGAGGTCAAAAAGGTTCACCCAGGGCCCAGAAACATCCCACATTGATGCTTTCAGATCTCTCACAGGTGCATATTTGAGGCAGAAAAATTTGGTTATAGAAATCATATGGCTAAGTGTCTAATTGTGGTGACATTTTTCACTGAATAAGGAAATTCATACACAATCTGTGTCCAGAAGTCAGTAAACAGGCATTTCTTAAGTGTTTACTAGTTACTGTACATACAGTACAAGGAAAAGCAAAAACAAGGTCCCTGGTCTTAAGGAGCTCACTTTCTAGTGGGGGAAGCAACATGCAAATAATGATGTACTTACCTGACACATACATTGCAAATAAAGTGATCCCAGAAAGCATCATGGGGAGGTTGGGGGGGGGGGAAGGGAGTAAGAAGGTGGAAGGGGACTAGGAAAGGCCTTTTGAAGTTAGAATTTGAGCTGAGTCATAACTGAAGTCAGGGAAATTAGGACTTGGAGATGAGGAAGGAAAGCATTTCAGGCATGGAGGACAGCTATTTTGGCAGCTGAGAGGGGTGAGATTTGAGGCAGGTAGACCAGTAAGAAGGTTGTTGAAACAGCCCAGGTGAGAGGTGCTGAGGATTTGTACTAGCATGATGGCTATATGAGGAAAGAAGGGGACATAAACAAGTGATATTTTGAAGGTAGAAATAACAAGATTTGATGAGAGAATGGATATTGTGTTGAGTGATGGATGACAAGGAGGTTATGGGTCCAGGTGACTAAAAGGATGGTGGTATTCTAAATAGTAACAGGATCAAGGTAAACCTTGTTCTTGGCTTCTATATCTGAAAGATACCTATTGGACAACGGATAATTTTGTTATGTGACCAGATCCAATTGAAAGGGATGTTACAGAATTCCAGATTTTTAACATTTTTTCAGGGGAAGAAAATCCTCTAGGTTATGGTAAGGTTGAAGGGTGAGTCAAGACTGCAAAATATTTTGCTTGGTGGAGTGATTTTACTGATGCAATGACGTTAAGACTTTTCCAGATTTATGGAAAGACTATTTGCTTTTGAGAAATCGTATTTAGACGGTGATGACAAGTTTTCCTGATGTTCAATTTGTGTGCAGTCCTAAATAAAGCTTCTCAAGTAAAGTTAATGTATCCTTCAGTGGGATTTACAAAAAAGCTATAATAAAAGGACATGTATGATACACATCTTTACCAACTTAGTTTACTTCTTACATCCTTTTAAGGATTGTCTAGATTTTTGTGATAGATAAAAACTATGTTTTATAGAAATTCAAAAGAGGACCAAAAGGGCAGCAACATACTTTTTCAACAAGGAAAAATTTTTTTCACACTCGAAGTGTCTCAGGGTTTCAAGAACAAAACAGGCACAAATTTCTAGCAAGAGATATCTTTGGTTAGAAGTATAATGACAAGTGGTCTCCAATGGGGGCAGATGACCTCGGATGGGGATTATCAAGAGTATAATCTGGGATTTGTCCTAGAATTTGTATTTCCCAGATTTGGGGATGAAGGGGATATGAGATATGATTAGAGTCATTCAGTCAACAGGCATTTATTTATTAAGAGTTTACTGTATGCCAAGCACTATGCTGGAGATGACAGTCCTTGTTTTCAAGGAGTTAATAGTCTAGTTGGGGAGATGCCATAAAAACAAGATAAATAATAGACACAATTGCAGATCATCAACAGAATGACAGCACTAGCATTAAGGGGATCAGGAAAGGCTTTGTGTGGAAGGTGGGATTTTACCTGGGACTTGAATGGAGCCAGGGGAATATGGAGGTAGAGGTGAGGAGGCATGGAGACAGTCTATGAAATTGCCCAAGATTGGGAGATGGAGGTTGGGGAGGACTGAAGCGAACTGAGAGCCAGAGGAAAGAAGTGGAAGCATCATTTGTAGATGGTCTCAAGGAGTTTATCCAATACAGAGACAACATCCAGCTGAGATGGACAGAGCAAGTGAAGGTTTTTTGAGGAAGGAGTGGGGCATGTTTATAAGCAGTAGGGGAAGTTAGCAGATTGGGTGATATTGAAGTGAGAGTGGGGATGATGAGAGGGGACAATCTGTAGAAGATGAAATGGAATGGGATCACTTGCACATGTAGTTTGCCTTGGCAAGAAGGGTCTGTCTTTTTTGAGACGGGTAAAGGACATAGCAGGAAGGCATCAGAGTGATATGACAGGAGAAGAAAAGGGAACCCTCAGTGAATTGCATCAATGTTTTCAGTGAAATATAAGGTTAAGATCCTCAACTGAGAGAGTCAGAGGAGAGGAAGCCATAGGAGGGATGAGAAGCTTTGAAAAAGTCACTGTGGTGAATCATAGGATTGCCTTATTGCAATGAGGACCCAGTTGAGATTGTGTACCATAGCTGTAGTGGACCTAGACAGTCCAGTTTCAAGATTTTCTCTAGTTTCATTCTGAAGCTTGTGAGTAAGAGTGAATGCAGTGGCTGGTGAGAGTAATCCAAGGCTGAAGCTTGGCAGGGCAGGATAAATAAGCAAGAGACTAGAGAGGCCAGTAAGGAACTGAACTAGTTCACCAAGGGATGGAGATGAGAAAAGGAGGGGAGTGTAGTCAGTACAAGGGTGGTAGCCTGGAAAAGAACTGAGAGGTCATGGGACTGGAGGTCATAGTGAGGACAAAGAACAAGGTTTGACGTGGAATGACTATACAAATATGATTAAATAAATGAACTGAATATGGAAGTGGAACATTTGTGGGTGACAGCAAGGTCAAGGATATGACCATCCCTGTGTGTACCCATGGTAGGGTGGAGTAGGTCATAGGACATAGGTAAATTAAAGAATTGGGAAGTGAGGGTGTTTGAGGGAGCATTAATATGTTTATAGAAGTCCCCTAGTATGAGGGAAGAAGTTGGGGAGGAGAGAAAGGCCAGGTGCTGAATTAAATAAGGAAAAAAGCAGGAATGTCTTTGAGGTCAATAGACAAGAGCTACTGGGATTTCGATTGAGTGAACACCAAATGAAAGATTATTTCATGATGGTGGTAGAGGGAGAGCCTGGAAGTGGCAAGAAGGAGCCAGGAATACTGGCTCCTCCCCTACCTTCACCAATGAGTTGGGGAAAATGAATGAAGTGCAAATGGTGCTGGCAAGGGTGACCAGAAAGTAACAAGAGTGGACAAGAATGTAACAAAATGTAAAAAAATAAGCACACATAACAGAACCCCTACACAAACTGTAGACTGTGTGCTGAAATCGTCCCTTTGGGGAGGCTATATGCCACTGTTTAATAGCATTTTTTCAACTTTTTGATTGTAAGAACCATAAACGGTACTTCCCTTTGCACACCTCTGTGTACACCATCCCTTGTTACTTTACAGTATACCACACACACACACACACAATATCACTGTATTACCCATTTTAATCACTCACCTTATTTACTAGATTTGACCCAGGATTAATTTTAGCTGTTTCCAGAAATATTTATCTTGAAACATGTCTCTACTGGGAATATTGAGAAGAATGTGTTCTGAAAATACTTCCAAGAGAGATATTCAAAAAACAAATCTGAGTCATGGGAGCATTGTTGGAATAAGTATATAGTCTTCTTTTAAAATAACTTTTTATTGATATCACCTACATTTCCCAATGTATACTCCTTTGCCCCTCCTAGAGATCTTTCCCTTACAATGAAGAATAAACTAGGAAAAAAAACAAAACAAAACCTCGGCTACCAAAACTAACCAAGATTGAAAAAATGGCATGTGTGTGTACATGTGTGCATGTGTGAGGTGTAGCCTTCTAAGGTAAAAAAACTCCTAATGATCAACAAAAGAACAGACCGTCTCAAGGAGTCATGAGATCTTTCACTAGAGTTCTTTAAGCTGAAGCTGGAGGGGATTTCTAATAAGGCATAGGCTGGATCAGATGACCTCTGCGAAATTCTGCAACACTGACATTTTGTAATTTATCTAATGAGTCTACACTGTCCTGCTTCCTTTTATCCTTGTATAACAGCTATAACACTAGTGCTGAAAATTTGGATTTTCTTCTCTCTTCCTCTTTCCAACAGTCCTTTTAGTTATGGTTTTTAGTGAAAGTCAAAGGATTTTGAGGTTTTTTTTTTCCTTCAAGGATAACGTAGATGTTATTCCAATGTAAGGAAGGAATATGTTAAACCTAGATATTATATTTGTCCACAAAGAGTGGCCAAGTCACTTAGGGACAGAAAGGTAGCTATTTATTCCAAAGATACAGTAGATCTATTCTATATGTACTGTATATTATGCTATACTTAGCATGGCTTTGGTATCTGTGGGGGACTGGTTAAAAGAGATCATCTAAAACTCCAGTTGTTTCTACCTCCAGCTATTATCCTTTTATCAGGATGAAGAAGTTACTTACATTTTACTTCTCTATATATTGAATTTGTAATAATCTTTTTCTTTCCTTTCAACAAACACTCTCTTTATCTTCATGAACTATCTTGCCCAACTAAAGGGAAACAAATTTCTAGATTGAAGGCTCCTCAAAGGCATGGAAAATTTATTATTTACATTTGTATCTTGTGTATCTAGTACAGTGGCAAAGCTGGAAGATAAGGTCGATGTGTTGGATAATTCCAAAAGGGTCTTTACAGGTTAGAATGTGAGCCAAATTTAATAAAATGAAAATGGGGATAAATCTAAAGTTTTATAACCAGATTTAGAAATTTTTTTTTTTCACAAGTACAAGACAGGGGAATGAATGGCTAGACATCATTTTATCTGGGAAAGACCTGAGCATTTTCATGGACTACCAAATCACCTCTAGGAAGAGGGAGGTGAAGTCATGCCCTGGTCAGACCACATCTACAGCAGTCTATTCAGCTTTGGACATCACAGTTTAGGAAGGGCACTGATAAGGCAGAAAAAACTTAGAGGAGGATGGCAGCCAAGCTGGTAAAGGGTCTCAAGATCATACCACATGAAGATAGGCTGATGAAGTAGGAAGTATTTAGCCTGGAAAAAACAAGACTTAGGTCAGGGAATTCTCTTTAGGTATGACCTGGAGCAAACAGCCTCTGAGGTTCCTTTTTCAGCTCACATTTGGTGATATGTAAATAACAGGCACTCAATTTATTTGTTAGCCAAATGAATGAAACTTACAGATGAAGCTGGCCTCTGTTTTTCAATGGTCAAAAGTCTGATAAGGTCTTTTGATGGCAGCCTAAGAAATGCCTAATTTATGCTTGAGTCTTTTGAAAAATTCAGGAAGTAGATATAGACTAATAGGTACACAAGACGAGACATTGCTGAATGAAATCACTATTTTATCCAGCAATCTGACTCAGTGGTCATTTATAGATGGTAGTGGATGAGGTGTAGTCTAAGTTGCCAGGAAAATGTGATTGCAGCAGATGTTTCTAAATTCCATAATATACTATTTGATATTGGAACTGCTATATCTACTACTTTGAAGTGTAGCAAATTTAAGTCTCAAAATACCTACCTGACACAATGTATGTATGACGACTAACTCTGATAGACTGGGCTCCTCTCAGCAATGCAAGGGTGTAAGACAACTCCAAAAGGCTCATGATGGAAAGAGATGTCCACATCCAGAGAAAGAACTATGGAGTCTGAATGCAGACCGAAGCAACTACTTGCTCTTTGTTTTGTTTCCTCTTTCTCATTGTTCACTCCATTGCTTATAATCCTTCTTTACAACCTCATTAACGTTTAATGTGAAGGTATCTGTAGATCCTATATTTGATTGCATGCCACCATGGGAGGGGGAGAAAATTTGAAACTCAGGGGATGGTGGAACAGAATGTTGTAAACTAAAAGTAAATAAATTAATTAAAAAAATACCTACCTAAAGTGCTAGTAGATTCAAGAAAGCAAAAAGAAAAAAAGCTGTTACTTTTTCATAATGAGATCCATTAGTAATAGACTGAAAAGTAGAACTTAACACTGATACAAAATACATGGATTATAGATCTTTCCTGTTTTTTTTAATCAAATTTATTCCCCAATAGAGGTGGCAGTGTATACAAAGACAATAGAGCATACGGTTATTTACAAAATTTTTTTGCTACAACATGCACATGTTATTATGAAGCATTTTGAACATCACTAACAAATTCCATGCTGAATAAATAGTCATCCCAAAGATTAATGTTTTTACATAAAAATATAATATTGCACTCTTATGAAGACCAATTATTTTGCATATATTTTTGTTAGGCTATTTTCTTAAAAAATAAAACTGAGCACTACACCTATTGCTAATAGGGGAGTAACTCATAGTCCTCAATCAGAAAAGAGAGCCAGACAATATTAATAATTTTTAAACAAAGCACATCACTTCAACATGAATTAGAATAACCTCATCTCTGCTGCATTTGGACCTCAAAGGTAACATTTAGGCTGTGCCAGCTTATTTAATATACTTAGAAGTATATGCAGTTTAAAATAAATGCATATATAGCCATTTTCTTATCTTACTGGTATGCACACATATATTTTAATTTTTTTTTAAAGCAGAGAATATGGAATTATATTTTACATAAGTCTTTAAGCAGAATGTTTAAGAAAGTCTGGAAATTACAAAAGAAATTCTGTAAACATAACATCATACAAACTGAATTTTCATAGCAAATGCACAAGTTATTTATGGGAAGGAATGCATATCTTTACCACGTGGTAACAGAGTACTGAGCTTACTGTACACTGGTTTCAAAACCAATAAAACAGCATCCCAAGTAAGCAAAAACAGAATTAGAATTTGATGGTGGAGATAGTCTAAGACGTTTAGGACTCAGTCTCCAAAGCATGTAAGGTTGCTGGGATACATGTTTAAGTTACTATAGCTTTTCCTAGTGAAGAAACATAGACAATAGAACATAGATCATTCTTTCTTTCTAAGTAAGACAAGGCAGCTAGGGGATGCTCCTTAATGCTCTAGATGGTAGCTCTAATGGTAGCCATCTTGGGTAAGGTGAACTTAACAGAAATAGAATATATAATGTTCCCTTTAAGAATTCTATACTTTTGCCTCTTATTTAAGAAAATGACAAAGATTTCTTCTCTCTTTTAGAATGTTGTTTTTGAAAAATTCCATTTTTATAGAATAAGTTCCCTATATGAATTGTATCATTAACATCTATTCAAACTTTATGCACACAGTAGGGTTCTCATTCCAAATTATTAAATAATTCATGTATTCTGCTTTTTAGGTATTAAAAACATAATTGTTGCACACAGCTGAACCTTAAGATGCTGGCCAGGGATATTTAGCAAAAGTTAGTATTATATATTTTGAATATTACTTTATGAAGGAACATGATGCACCTATGTTAAGATACCAGAATTCCTGTTTGTGGCTGTTGAAAGATCCTAGTTCTACCTCAAGCTAAAAAGGCAAGTGGCAAAAACTACCTACCAGTGAGATTTAGGAGTACTTCAATTTGAGTATTCAGACACTCTAGAAAATGCTTGGTGCAAAAGACACCTACTGAATAATTTGCTTCTCAAAGAAAGCAATAATTGAGTCCTGAATTTATTATATTTTGGGTTGTTATCCCAGAGTAGGTAACTGTTCTAATACTATACACAGTGTGACAATCACATTATAAATATGTAGTTAATTTAAATGTTATTGGCACTTTCAGGAAGAAAAGGAAAATAAAGGAACCTAGTGTTTTTGGGAAAGCCTTTAAAAAAAAGTTTAAAAATATAATTGTGATTTATGATGCAGCATCTGAAACTCATTAGAGCATTTTGATACAACTCTCTGGATATGACTGCACACTTAAGAACAAATATCTCCTTTCATGACTATGATGATTCATAATTTGGTGAAGACATATGTAGATTTAATAATCATTTAGACTTTTTGTTCTAGTCACCCATTTGTTTGGGTTCAGTCTGCTCAAGTCAGTAAGATGAATTAATCCAGTTTGTACTTAAAGTGCTTTAGAGAACTCAAGAGTTATCTCACATTCAGCCTGCTGCATAGCTGCTAAGAAACGAGTAGAACATGGGTTGCTTCAAGCGTTGCTGGTCCTTGCGACACCAGCCAATTACAGTCCCATCACTATTTGCTGTGTATAAATGATGGCCATCACAGGAAAATGTAAGGCTATAAAAAAACACACACAAAAAACAAGAAATCCAATGTTTTTGTTACATTTCTAAAACTCAATGATCAATTCATTTGTTACTATATTTAAGGTCCTAAATATTTTACTGTAAATAAGTTAAGAAAATTTGTTTCTGAAGGGCAAAAAAACAGAAACCAAGTAAAACTCACTGGTTTAAGCAGGAAGTTCCTAATATGGTTTATTTTAAAAATATACATTTTTATTTATTAAGTATTTCCTAATTACATGTGAAATTTTCTTAAACAATCATTTTAAACAATTTTGAGCTCCAAATTCTCTCCCTCATTCCTGCCCCACCTCCTCCTCCTTGAGAAGGAAAGCAACTTAATATCTTCTATACATATGAAGTCATGCAAAACATTTTCTGCATCCTAATATGGTTTTACTACCTAACTGGGGGATAGTATTTTGAGAGGTCTGTGAAGTAATTTTAATTGTGTGACTTGGAAAACAACTAAAGAACGAAGTGACCATTTTCTTTCTTCACTTGTTTTTTCCCCTTTTTGTGTGTAGTTTATTATTTTATCTTAAAAAAAAACTTTACAAAACTGAAAATTCAGGATGTTGTAAAAGTAATGTTTCCTCTTATAAAAATCACATATGCATATATACGTATATACTTATACACATATGTACTGTACCTGTATATTTATATAATTGTAAAACAATAGCTGTTTTTTAATTCCTGAGACAAATACTATTAAAGTAAGTCACTGTTATAAAAACTTTTGATCCAAGTCTAATACTTTAAAGAATAAATTACTATTGGAAAGGGCTTATTAGATGAAACTTATTTAGAGAAACATATTTCTAATTATATTTTTGCTGGCTGCTGATTGATCTTTTCAAGTATGCTCCTATATAGATAGCAATACCATCAATAATTAAACAAGGAAACAGTCATTTTTGACATAAGTTATCATGTACTGGGATATGGAAAAATCACTCAGATATTAAATCTACATATGTGTATGTATTCTACATAGATATGTGTATATGTTTATTTCAATCCTAAATTATATGGTTTATTTTATATCTGAATACATCCTTACCCAAATGTAGTATTTATGGCTCATAAAAACAAAACTGCATTACTGATAAAGAAGAAATAAAGGAAAATTTTACCTGACAATAGGCTTATTTGATTTAGGAAATGTAATTTCCCGAACAGGCTTTAAATCCCATGTGCTCCATAATCTGAATAAAAATTAATATGTAATTAGTATACATATTAATATATTAATGTATATAAAAATATGTCATAGCAAAAATAGGAATAAACATTCCAAATTCAAAGCATTTTAAATTTTTAAAAAGATTTTAATTTTTAAAATATTTTAAGATCTATATACATTAATATATCCAGGCAAAACTATATAACATTTAGATCTGTAACATACTTGAGAATGATGGAAAAAAAAAAGGGCTCCATATTCTCTTACCTTACAATTCCATTTTCTAGTCCTCCTGCAATTACATTGATAGATATACCCTCAGGCTGGTTAGAGAAAGCAACAGAGCAAATGATTTCTCTGCAGTGGACATGCCCAACAAGATCGCCATTTACTGTCCAAAGTCTGAGATCACTACCTCCTCCAACTGAAATATAAGAAAAAAAAATCACAAATAAACATAAAATATACCAGAAGACTTTACATGATATTATTATACAAACAGTAAGCAAATTATTGTTTTTAAACGTAGAGATAAAATAAATTAAAATTTGACACAGATACTTTCACATCTGAATTATCTTTACTAACATTTAAAGGCTAAATAATGTCTAAAAACAGCTGCTATAAGCTTCTTGAAGGCAGGGGCTGTTTCACTTTTGTATGTGTAAACCTAATATTTAGCAGAGTGCTTTGAATAGAAAAAAGCACTTAACAAATGCTTTAAAAATTTATTTAATTCATTCACTCCAGTCATTAATGTATGGAGGGATTAAAAAATGGGAACAAAAGGAGTTAGTTTACTATGGATGAAGGGTAGGCATTTTCATATTAATCTTTACTTCACCTCTCCTTCAAATAATTCTCATATGGCCCAATTTACACATCTTGCATTTCTTCACTAGGCAAGGATCAGGCTTCTTCTAGTTGCCCTAGTTTCAGGATCTTGGCTGGTAACACATTTCTTGTTCATGCCTGTCATGAACAGTTGGACACAATAGCTGAGCGGGAGCTGATGGCGTTATAACTGCCACTACGGTATGCTTCCACATAAGAAAGGAAAGTGGAAGGGAATACACATTTATTTAATGCCTATTATGTGTCAGGCCCTGTGATAAGTATTTTTTTTCATTTTTATGACTTAAGTAGAAAAGATGGAAACCTTCCAAGGCTAGGCAAACAAGAATGAGAAGACATCAGACACAGTAGAAAGAGCCTTAGCCATTGGAGTTTGAATTCCACCTGAGTGACCTGAGGCAAGACACTGAACCTCTGAGGATTCTAGTTTTCTCATCTGTAAAAGGAGGGAGTTGGACTAAATAGGTTTTGAATTTCCTCCTTGCTCTGGATCTACGATCCAATGATGAATACAAAGGTGTGAAGTGGTACTCTAAGAATCAGAACTATACAGACACAGAATGGGCTGCCTCAGGGCACAGTGCATTCCCCGCCCTGGAGATACTCAAGTGAAAGCTGGAGGACAATTTGTCAAGATTGTAGAGGGGATTTTTGGTTTAAGGTGTGGGTTGAACTACAGTGGCTTCAAGGGTTCCTTTCTTCTGGGAAAGCTGTTGAGTCTGTAATATAGCAGGGCTTAGTAACTACTAAGTAGAGTATCTGGCTACAGAATTGTTTAGGACCTTCAAATGGAATACCTAAACTTGATCCAAAGTTTTCTGGGTTTTTGGGTCTTTATGTGTGAATTTGTGTTTGAGGAACAAACTGGGATTTCATGGTTACTTTAATAAATATATAAATTTGAAGCATGTCATAAAACGTCTTAGCAATTATTTAAAAATAGTATCTAATAAATAGATTTTTCTGGAAGACTCATATTACCCACATATGTTCTTGTTCAGAGACATCCTAACAGACCAGCTAGCAATTTCAGCTTCAATAAAACAAAATACTGAGTCCATTTGCTTGGGGTATAAACGTCAAAGCATACATTGCAATATGATCCTATAGCCTTTACTGGCTTCTGATTATAACAGTGTGTCAACTGCTAATGATCTGTGAAGGCTGGGCATCCTTTACAATATTCAGTTCTGACAGCTGCTTCAAAGCAATTATGATGAACCGAAGAACCTTTTTTAATAGTTACATTATTTTGATTTTAATATCATAGGTCAGGTTTAATTTGCTTTGAGCCATGCTTAGCGTATTACCATGTATAATCAATCAAGAAATAAACTTTTATTAAGCCCCTACCATGGGCTGGTCACAGTTTTAAGCAATGGGGATACAAAAGCAGGCAAAAGACAGTCCCGGACCTCAAGAGCTTTACAATCTTAATGGGACAGACAATATGTAAACAAATATATACAAAGCAAGTTATAAACACGATAAAAGGAAATAATTAACAGAAGGAAGGCAATAGAATTGAGAGGGGTTAGGGGATGCTTTTAGTAAAACACAGGATTTTAGTTGGGACTTGAAGGAAGGAAGGTCAGTAGTCTTAGCAGAAAAAGGAAAGAAAGCATTCCAGGCATGGGGGACAGCTAGAGAAAATGCCTGGAGCCAAGAGATGGAGTTTCTTGATAGTGAAACAGTCAGGAGACTAGTGTCACTGGATGGAAGTAAGGTTTAAGAAGTCTGGAAAGATAGGAGGGGGCTGGATTATTAAAGACTTTGAATGCCAAACCGATCATTTTATTCATGATCCTGGAGGCAATAGGCAATCACTTGAGGTTGAACAGAGGATGGACTGGAGTGGGAAGAGACTTGACGCAGATAACCCTCCAGGAAATTACTTCAATGATCTAGGTGTGAAGTGATGAGCGTCTGTACTAGAGTGGTGGCATGTCAAAAGAGAGAAGGGGGCATATTCCAGAGATGTGGTGGTAAAGGTGAAATCAACAGATTGGATATAGGGGATGAGAGATAATGAGGAGTCCAGACAACTCCTGGGTTTTAAGACTGAGGGACTAGAAAAATGGTGTTAACCTCTATAGCAATAAGGAAGGTAAGCAACAGGAAATAAATAATTCAAGGGAAAGATAATGAGCTCTGTTTTGGACACACTGAATTTAAGATGTCTACCAGACATCCATTTTGAGGTGTGTGAAAGGCAGTTGGAGATGTGAAATTGGAGGTCAGCAGAAAGGTTAGGTTAGGAAAGGTAGATTTGAGGATCATCAGTATAGAGACAATAATTAAATCCATGGGAGCTGATGAGGTCACCAAGCAAAGCAATACAAAGGGAGAAACGGGTCGAGGATAGAGTTCTGAGGGACTCCTATGATTAGAAGGTAGAGTCTAGAGGAGGACCCAGGAAAGGGATACAGAGGAGAGAAGAGAGTATCAAGGAAGAGGAAATGATAAACAGTGTAAAACGCTACAGGTCAAGGAAGAATGAGGACTGAGAAAGAGCCATTGAATTTAACAACTAAGAGATCATTTGTAACTTTGGAAAGAGCCGTTTTGGTGGAACAAGTTTGGAAGCTGGACTGTAAGGGCTTAAGAAGAGAGTGAAGGGGGGGGAGGTGAGTGAACACATTTTTAATAAATACTAAGGAACATTTTAGGGACCCAGAGCCAACCTTAGGGGGCTGAAAATTTGTATTTCCTTTCCTGATTTCATAAAGTCTGGACAGATGACAAAAACTCTTTTGGTGAATATTTTGGACCTTTCTTCTGTGGTATTTCAATTATACCACCTCAGTATAACAAATGCTTTTTGCAGTTTCTTTTATATGAGCACAGAGGCCCTTAAATTTTTTTTTTTTAGTGGGGAGAAAATTTCTGCATCAACTCTATTATACTATGGATTACCTAGGGACACCTAATGGTGTAACAGAAGTAATTCTCTTTTCTATTCCCAAATGTATAATGGATATAATATCATAGCTAATAAATCACTCCTGGCAGCGAAGTAATTACCTTTGCAAAATTCAGATCTCTCAGGATCTTTCTAACCTTTCAAAGGAATGAGACACTAGAGTTCTATAAAACCACGGAAACAACTTTCTACCAGCTCTATGTGTTGCACAGCTAAGGTACAAACCAATAAAGAACAATTAGCAAATTGCTAATTTATAGTTCCATTTCCAAAGCCAAGTGTTTTTGTGAGGGATAGTTGTCTTTTGGAGATGGTGATTAGTAAATAAAAGTGAACTGGAATTTTATAGTAAGTATGAATTCCACAAATCTCTGATTGTGTGGGAATCACTTTTTGTAAGTACTTTCATACTTTGGAACCTCTAATTATGGCTCATGGTATTACTTAGGGTTATGACTTAGAGTTCAAAATAACCTTACAGGGCATTTAGCTTCTCATTTCATAGTCAAGCTCTAAAAAAAAAAAATCTACAGACCATTTTTTTTCCTCAATCAGTGAGGCATAGAGGCTAACCAAGATTATATTAAAGAAGTAAAAAAAAAATCAACAAGTTGTAAAAATAAATGACAAAAATAATCAAGAAATTTAGATGAATATATAAAAACTAATTTACTCATATTATACCTATTTACATATAATTTTGTATTTGACATGAAGGAACTGAGTTTTTAGAACAAAACCAACTTTGAATTTATTTATACTTTATATATTAAGATTGTAATCTTTGCTTGTGATTGCAACATGGGCTCAAAAGACATACATATACACACAGTGTTACAATATGATTAGAAGCCAGAGAAAAAAGTACGTTACAATGATCAATAGCACAAGGATAACCATGACTTTTAAAAGGTACTGTTTCTTTGTTCATAAGGCTTTGATTTTGGTGCAGACTTACCTGAGTCACAAACAGTAGCAATATCACCTGTGGTTTCACTAGCAGAGACAGCTGTTACAGGGCTCTTATGTCCAGCCAGACTTTGTACATAGCATAACCTGAGTAAAATTTTAAAAAAATTTCATGACAATTAAATGTAAGTATAACTTACTGCTTACTAGGTTCATCCTTAATTTGTGGACATGCTAATCATAAAGCTAACAGACTGAAAACTCTTGAGGGCAAGAATTACACTGATTTTTTTTTTTTACTCCCAGTGATTAGGATAGTATTTTACACATAGCACCCATTAAACATATTCTTTGTTGGTACTGAATTTTAAGCATATGTATATTTTATTTCATGCCTACAGACACAGAAAATATAGGATTCATCTCAAGAAAAATATAAAAAATTAAATCTTTTAATAGGAGACAAAAACAGAAGATATTCAAGAATGCTTGTTTTAAAACTATAGAAACTGTGAGTACCTGTTCAAATCCCATATGATGCAGGTTCCATCTTTGCTTACACTTATCATTATACTGTATGGTTTACAAACGAATAAGCTGGTTATCTCTTCTGTATGGCCATAGAGATGTATCTGAGACTCCATTTCTATCTCTGATGGCTGAAATAAAATTAAATAAGGAACAAGCTAATAATGACCATGACAAAAACTTGCCCTATAGACTATTTATAAAAAAAAAAAGAGTATGACCCCAAACATTCTAATAATAATCACCAGCAGCAAGCGGCATCATCAAATCAAAGTCTTGTTAGCATATCTACAAAGATTTTGTTTAATAAAGTAAAACATAGTTGATTTTTGTTGCTTACAAACAGTAATCTGACTCTTCAATTTATTATGCACTAAGAGATATACTATTTGGGATTGCTTTGGTGATTTGAAGTGAGGAGGTGTGGATGAGGAGAGGCATTTAGATCATGCCTTTTATAGTCTAATCCCCTCCAAAAAATACAGTGTGATATTCTATCTTATGTTTTACTGTGTCTACTTGCTTAAATTAATGCAGACTTGACCTTTTCAGGTCCAAAAGGAGGAAGCAGAAAAAGCTAAGACCTGATAATGAATTTGAGATGTGTCAAACAAGTGGCATTATTTATATTCTTTCAGGAATTTATAGACTTTTGGTGTATTTTGTTTAGACATGATGGCACAAAAGAAAAGGTGAAAGGAAAATGTCTAATTTTAAAATAAACTGTAAAAAAATAATGAAAAGAGCTAATTTTCCATTCAAGTAAATGTGTCTAGAGACTTCAGTAAAGGGTACACATGCACACACATAAACAGGAATAATATCATTTCAAGTGGGAGTACTTAAGAGATCAAAATGTGCTTCTTAAAAAAAGGATTTTTTTTCTAGAAAGGAAAAACTCTTCTAGAGTAAATAATCTATATCTTTTCATTATTCCTTACCAGTATGCATATGATCCTAATCTGTCAGTACAGAATCTATGGTCTAATGGGTAAGGGCCTGAATGGGCATCCCCAAGACTTAATCCTAGTTCTTAACACCAAGTAAGCTCTGGGACCATGGTGTTAATGTACCTAGTGAAGCCTAATATCCTCTTTTAAAATGTATATGTTGGACAAAATTATTTATAAGATCTTTTTGAGGCCTGACATTCAAGATTCTAAAAAAACTAAAAGCAATGGAAATAAGTCACTTTTGACCAAATGAAGAAAAAAATTCATCTATATTATCTAAATAATTAGATATCCCTCATCCCTAAATCAGCACCTTCAAGTGACGAAATTTTCAAGATCTGGCAAAAACAAAAACTAACCCCCTCAAAAGAAAGAAAAACACCTTTGACGACCTAAATAATACAAATATGGCTTTGAAAAATTTCATTTTTGGAAAGTGTCTCCATCAAAATTTAATGACCATGAAATATACAATTTGGTGCATTTAAAAGTGTGAGGGTATAGTCACACGTTTTTAAAATAAACTTCTTTTAAAAAGTCTGACCAGAACTTGATAATGTCAGAGATCCCACACACAATTCTTTACATAGTAGTTTACTTAGACAAGACAAAGTATCTATTTCTCAAGTAACAAAAATACCAATCTATGAACCAACTGAAAAAAAGAATCACACAAAACTCAACTGGCTGTTATGTCAGAGGAAATGAAATCTGATGAAGTAAACTCATAATAATTCTGATAAAGCCAATATATGACAATCTTGAAAAACAAATGTGTAAAGAAAGTTTTTTTTTTTTTTAGCATAATGAGAGTAGAAAAAAATGGCTAAAATAATTTCTATAGATAGGCACTACAAGACTGGAGAAGAACAAATGTCCCAATTTTCAGAAAAGAGTTCTGCACATCATAGGCCAGTGAACTAACTTTTGATTCCTGGGAAAATTCTAGAATGGATCATTAAAGAGATAGTTGGTAAACATCTGGACAGGGAAGTAATGATTGATCATCAAGAGTCAGACTAGCTTCAAGAACTAGTCACATTAGACTAACTTCATTTCGTCTTTTGGCAGGCTTACTAAATTAGTAGATGAGGGGGAATGCTGTGGATTTGTTTTACCTGTTAGAAGCTTTTGTTACACTTCGTATAATTATTGGTGGAATAGAGGGAGAGATGAGACAAGAAAAGTCAGATGAATTCAGAATTGACTGGATAGCCAGAGTCAAAGAATTAATGGTCCAATATCAACTTGGCAAGAGGGTTCCAGTGCAGTAGCCCAGGGAGCTCTGCTTGGCCTTCTGTTGGTTAACTTTTTAATCAATGGCTTGAATAAAGACAAAGATGGCATAATGATTAAACTTACAGATGGCACAAAGATGGGAGGGATAGCTACCACAGAGGCTGAAAGAGTCGTGATATAAAAGGAATTTGACAGGCTAGAACATTTAGCTGAATCTAATCAGATGAAATTCAATAAAGATAAATGTAATGTTTTGCCCTTGGGTAAAAAAAAAAAAATTAACTTCAAGAGTAAAAAAAAAAATTAACTTCACAAGTAAAAAATGTAAAGGCATGGTTTAGGTAACAGTTGTTCTTTTTTTTTTCCTTTTTGGAGGGCAATTAGGGTTAAGTGACTTGCCCAAGGTCACATAGCTAGTTTTTGTGTTAAGTATCTGAGGCCGAATCCGAACTCAGGTCCTCCTGACTCCAGGGCCGGTGCTCTATTCACTGCTCCACCTAGCCGCCTCTAGGTAACAGTTGTTCTTAAAAGGATCTGGGAATTTTAATGAACTATAAACTCAATCAGTCAGCAACATGATGTGATAGTCAAAAAAGTGAATGTAGCCTTGGGCCCCATTAGGGAAATACAGCTTCTAGGAATAGGAAGGTGATGGTCCTACTGTACTTAGCCCTTATCATGCCTCATACTGTTGACTGTTTCCAGTTCTTAGGACCTTGTTTGAAGAAGGACACTGATAATCTGGAGGACATCTAAAGGAGGGCAACCAGAACAGAGAAGGGCCTTGAGTTCATGCCACATGAGAGCTGCCAGTCTTCAGGCTTTTGAAGGACTGTCATGTGTAAGAGTGACTAGTTCTGTTTTTGGTTCTAGAGGCTAGAACCAGGAATGATGGTTGGAAGCTGCAGAGAGGTCAGAAAAAACTTTTTAACAGTTACAGCTATCAAAAAGTAGAATGGGCTGCTTTGAGAGGAGTAGGTTGGCTGACTTTTGGAAGACTTCAAACAGTGCTCATGACTTTTTGGGTTTTTTTACGCTGGGGATTTCTTTCATATAGGGTTTGTGCTAGATGGCCACTGAGTTCTCTTCCCATGCTCAAATTCTGGGATTCTGAGGCAAAAAGCCACATTAATTGAGGCTGTCATTTATTTATCATAAGACACATGGAAGTAAAAAGAAAGCAGCTAACTCTTGTAGAACAATAAAGGATATGGACTGAGTCTGTATTTCATGGGCATAAAGGACTTGTGGATGAGGAGTTAGTGAGCAAGTAAAATCTTAATACTGAAATCTCACAGAATATTCTATTGAAAAAACATGTAATTATGAGTTCTTAAAAAACAGCAACGATGGTTATGTTGACACATTAGAAAAATGCTAAGTGATAATTTTGAACGTTAATATATTAAAACTACTTAATCTATACTTACCAAAAGAGAGACATAACTTGTATATTCAGTCCAAGAGTGCTATTTGTCACTAACTTAAGCAAATCAAAAGCTCCTTTTCCACATAAAAATGCTTTTCTTAACATAGACATAGAAAAAGACAGTTTACTTTCTACCAAGCTAAAGGTAAAACAGTAGCACCTTTAGCATTTGCTGAGCTGGAACAAAAGACCTTTGACAGAAATCCCTCAGGATGGTGACTCAGACTAAGACATGATATAAGCTTTGCATTAGACTTTCAGAATTATTGTTTGCATAAAAGACATGATTTCCCTTTCCTTGCAATACATTAGTCATAGTAAAAAAAAATACTGGATTGGTAATGTTAGTATTTTACTTTATGCTACTTTTACCAACTTTGTCCTTAAATCACATAAGCTCTCACATAAGTAGAACAGGACAGTGTTATAGGAATTTCCATTCAATAATATTTGAGTGAATGAATGAAAAAGCATTTAAGGTCTTACTATGTGCAAAGCACTGTGGTAAGTGCTGGGGATGGAAATGAAAAATAAGATTGTTCCCTGGTCTCAAGGAGCACTTTTATCAGGGGAGAAAACACACAGAAAGGTTCTGGCTGCAAGTCAGATGGAAAGGTCCCAAGGTCCTTAGGATATGACAAAGCAGATCTTTGATGACAGTTCCATGGGCTTGTGTGATGAAAACTTTCTTTTCTGGGTCTTCAGTGGCTGTGGTTGCACTGCCCAAAAAAGCAGTTTTATGGACACATCTCAGGGGTTTCTCCCTGGGACGGCTAGCTTGGAAGTAGGTCTGCTAGTCTGTGAGGTGCTTGGGCTTACCTATAATTAGCTCGGTTAATGGAAGTAAACTTCTGCATAGTGATTATTCTCAAAATTGGCTGGAGTTGGAACTAGGGCTGGTGGTCTGGAGGAAGGGGAGGGCTGCTATTTCCAAGGTTTTTTCAGGCTTGTGGGTTATCTCCATCAGAGTCTGAGGGGAGGTGATGGTGGTGGTCTGACTTGACCTCTTGTTTGTCTGTCTCTCTTTTCAAACAAACTTCTGTTCCTTTGTACTTGTCATAATTTACAAATAATCACAGAGACAGAGATGATACTGTATTCCTGGCCATTCTCCCTAGAACATGCCTAATTCCTCCAGTCTCACTAGTCCTAAAGATAGAATTATAATGCTCCTTGCTCCACTCTTCTATTTTGCCTCTCTCTTTGTCACTGTGACTCAGCACCCTCTCCTCCTTTCAAGTGCACACTAGTACAATTTTTTATCTGATGCTATCTACTGTCCCCCAGTGGAGGCTTCCTCCCAGAGCCTCCATTGAAGGAGAGTGCCACCTCTCTCCCATTTCCTACCAGAATGCACTCCTGTGGACTTCCCTTAAGCTCTGGCACTCACAACCTCACACCTTCAAGTACCCTCTGCCCTTGGGCACTGCACTCTGACTGGAGGGCATAGTGCTCTTCCCAGAACCTCCATTTAAAGAGGGTGTCCAAGCCAGTCATCTCCTTTTTCCATCTGGCTGTTCTCCTCTGGACTTTTCTATTATGTCTCTCTCTCTCATAACCCTTTTCAGCTTCTTTTTATGTGTTTTCCCTATTAGAATATAAGTACCTTGAGGGCAGGGGCTATCTTTTTTTGTTAGTATTTACATTCTCAGCACTGAGCACTGCATCTGGCAAGTGTAGTAAAGGCTTAATAAATGCCAACTGACTGGCTGACCCCAGATCTTTTCCCTCCTTTCTCAAGTTCAGCACCCAGCTCACTGTCTTTTCCCTCTTCCCCAACTCATGCATTTATATTAACCAACCTTCAACATTCATCCTGATATTCTCTCTAATACCATAACCTTCTAGTTTCTTACTCTCCTCAGATCCCTACTCCATCTTGGCACAGGGATGGTCAGATGCTAGATCACACCATAACCCACAAGTGTTCCACTTCCATGATCAAAAACTGATCTTCCTCTAACTGACCATAGCCTCCTATATTTTACCCTACCTAAACTTACTCTTTGTTCTCACTGCAGTCTCCAAACCTTCTACTCTTCAGTATCTTCTCAGGTCATTACTCCTGCTCTGATTTTACTTTCCTCCCTTCCTTATTTCAACTATAATTCAACTGTCCAGCTCTACAATGAATCCTACTCTTGAATCTCTTGCCCCCTTATCCTGTTACTCCTTACCCCATTCTTTCCAAACATCACTCCTGAATTACTTCTACCACTTGTCTCCTTTACTCCCCTGGAAGTGTTGCCAAACAGAGAGAGAGGAAGTCACTTAAGCAAGGTACTACAAATTTATGTTATCCAATCTTACCTGGGTCCTCACTTTCGCAAGGCCATCTCTTTTACTCCTCCCTAATGGATTTCTTATCCCCAGTTCCTCAGAGAGGCTGTTCTAAACCTTTTTTCTCCCTCATAACTTCCCTGACCCCTTTGAGCAAAGGACCTTGTCTCTTACTTTAGGATGAAAATTAAAAGGCTATTCATTATGAGCACTCTCCCTCCTCCATTTTCACATGAGCTCAATAACCTCATCTATGCAGATGATTCCCAGATCTACATATATGGTCTCTCCTGACCATCCCTCATTACCAATTGTCTACTGGGCATTTGAACTGTATAGTCCATAGATACTTCAAACTCAACAGGTTCAAATCAGAACTCATTATCTTTCTCTCCAAACCCACACCTCTACTAAAATTTCCTATTTATACTGAGAGCCCTACCATTTTACCAATTTTTCAGGTTTGTGTTATCCTTGATTCCTTACTTCTCTCACCCACATATATAATTAGTGGGCTAATCTTGCCTAGAATTATGCCCTATGATATCTCGTGCATATGTCCCCTTCTCAGTACTAATATAGCTATCACCTTAGTTCAGGTCCTCATTACCTTTCACTTGGAGGTTACCTCACTTTTAATAACTTCCTGATTGATCTTCCCATCTCTCCCACTTCAATCCATCCTTCACAAAACTGACAAAGTGATTTTCTTTAGGAATAGGTCCGACCATGTCACTCCTCTGGTCAGTGAACTCTGGTGGCTCTCAACTTCCTATAGGAAGAAATACTAATTCCTCTTTTGAAGATCTTAAAAACTTGGCTCCTACCTATCATTCCAGCTTCATTTATCTATTTAATTCTTTTTTGAATTTCAAGATATTTGCCCTGCCCTGCTATGGCTCCTCTCTTATTCGCCACATTTTTTCACTAACGGTGATTCAGCAGTCACATCTGCACATTTTTTCCAGTATTTGCTCTTGGCATGGTGAGTGGAACTCATCAAAGGCAGCTAGGTTCTCTTTCTGTAGCATGTTCCTACTTGAGTATCAACTCCATAGTAGTAATTTTTGATATTTTCTTGGCAGGCTCGAGATTACTCTCTTCAGCAGAGAAAACAAAAGTAAACTAAGGGTTGAGTAAGTGCCGCCTTGTTTCTGTTGTGTGTTATTGTCGTCACCACCACCAACATGCCACGCGCACTTAGTAATCTCCTCTCTCCTATGCAGCCACTCTCCCCCCGCCCACTATTTGTTTTTCTTGGTTTTCCTTGACAATCACAGGCTAGTCTGAACCCTTATGGGACCATGCCATGCTTCTCTACTTATTCTCTGTCACTCGAACTTACTTTCACCTTCTGTCTATTAAGTTTTTTTCCTGTACATGAGTTTTAAAAATTCAACTTGGACAGTGAATTCCCTGGGCATCCACACTGGTCTCTTTAGGAAACTTGTCCTTTTCCTTTTAATCAGAATTGTTCCTTTATGTGTTTTCTGAATTTCATTTTTGAGAACTTCCCATCCCTCCTGGATGGAGTTCTACAGAACCATTTCTATTCCCCTAACATAAAATACATGTTGGAAAAACCTGGCTTTCCTCAAATTAATCAAACACACCCACACATCCCATTATCTGTATCCCAGAAACCAGTTCCTCCATGTTGGTAAACATCAAGTCCATTCTAGAAGTTCCCATTATTGCTTTCTCCACCTTTTGAAGAATGAAATTATCACAAAGTCAAGAAATTGCTAGTTACTGCCAATTATTTGGCAGAAATGTCTGGATAATTAAAAGTCCCCTTTCACTATTGTATCATGTGCCAGGCTTGTGATCAGTTTTTCAAAGTCCTCATCTAGTCTGCTCTTTCAAGAGAACAGTAGCATATACCAATGATGGTTTCCTTCTGCCTCTGCTAATCTTGAGCCAAATTCTATCATATTTCTTCTTCCCTCTTTGGTTTCTGAATTTCTTCACATAAAAATATATCTTCTTAATAGACAATGTAATATGATCTTCCCATCTTTCTTTAATCTGTTCCTTTTGAGTAGCATATACTCATCAAAAGTCATATTCTAGGCATACATTTCAGTAATACCTATGAGGTAAAATTTGTCTCTATGTGTCAAGCTCTCTAATTTTATATAGTTGTTACTCATACTTTATGCTATTTATATATAGTCATCTGAAGCCTGAGTTTTGTTGCTTGGATTTTGTTTCCTGTGAACTTCTGGGCATCTGCTATTCTTCTTCTTTTTTTTTTTTTAAATTAAGCAACCAGGGTTAATTAACTTGCTCAAGTTTACACGGCCAGTTATTTCTGGGTGTGGTGCTGAGTGTCTGAGCCCGGGATTCAATCTCCAGGTCGTCCCAACACTGGAGCCGGTGCTCTTACTCGCTGAGCCACCTGGCCGCCCCTAAACAATTGGGGTTAAGTAACTTGCTCAAGGTTACACGGCCAGGTGTTTCTGGGTGGGTGCTAAGTGTCTGAGCCCGGGATTCGATCTCCAGGTCGTCCCAACACTGGAGCCGGTGCTCTTACTCGCTGAGCCACCTGGCCACCTCATGGAATGGGAAGATTTCTTGCTCATTAACAGCCTATGTGACCTGCTTTGAGCCAGAGCCACATGGAGCCTGCGGTGGGAGGAGCTTGCCAAATGGGTGGAGCAGGAATCAGTGGAACAGAAAATGGGAGAGTGAGGTAGAGCTGAGGCAGAGCAGCTAGGGTAAGAGATAGGGGAAGTTTGCCTAGGGGAGCTTGTTTGTGGGGAGGACTAACAGAGGGAAGGCTTGGGGATGGTGGTGCTCCCTGCATTGGTGATGTGTATAAACTTCTTTGTTACCATGGTGGAACTGGCTTTCTGGTATCTGAATAAATATCTTGGTCTTGTCTTTGAGGAAGAGAGTTTGCTATACTTTGCGATTTAACACTGGAAATACATCTGCACATTCATAGCAGTTGCTATGGGTATTGCATTGGCGATATACCCCTCACCCTGCCAGATGTAGTATCTGATCCCAATAAAAAAGTTTCCTCTTTCACAATGCATTGTTATTGTAGCCTCAATGTTTCTGGAAGAACCTTAGAGATAATCATCTAGTTTAACCTTCCACTGGGTATGGGAATTCCCCTCTATAATGACTATGAGTAGCTATCAGGATTTAGTTATGGGATTAAATAGAAGTTATGTACATGGCTGTTTTTGTTACTCGTGGCGAAACATCTTTGTCTTAAGAGGATGGGACGATTGGGTATTATGAAACAGGACAGGACTTGGCAAGGGATGAGAGAAAGAGGAGTCAAGGATGAGAACTACATTGTGAGCCTGGATGTCTAGGAAGATGGTGATGCTCTACAGTAACAGGGAAGTGAGGAAGGGAGGACAACATGTGTGTGTGTGGGGTGTAATCTCAAAGAATCCTAGATTCTTTCCTGTCCTCTACTCTCACATAACCCATGATCTCCTTGCCTTTGATCTCTCTCCTCTCCAATCTAATTCTCCCCAGAGATGTCAAAAAAATCTTCCAAAAAGCATGGGTCTGATGATGACACTCCTATCCTGAAAAAGCCCTCAATCTTTCTCTATTGCTTCCAGTAAAAATATACCTTCCTTAAACTGGCATTTAATTAAATTAAACCCTCTACACTCCAGCTCCTCCCTACCTTTCTTCCATTCTTATTTCACATTACTCCCCTTCATTCACTCTGTACTCCAGTCAGACTGGCATTCTGGCTCTTCCTCTTAACTAATACTATTTCCTGCTTTACCCACATAGTCCCATCTTCACCTTTCTTAATCCTCATTTTTCTTCAACCCTTTGCTTCTATACTACTTCCTCTGAGATGATCTTCCTGTTACACTCAGGTGCTAGTGCTACTCCCTCTTCTTCCTCAAACTATCTAGTAGTGTACTGTGTCTATATTCCTCCGCATTGCTCAGAAAAGCAGATATTCTGTGAAAACAGGAACTTTCACTTTTGTGAAACACACACACACACACACACACACACAGAGCCAGCATGTAGCATAGGGTCTTAACACTTGTTGAACTGTACTGAAGACTCCAATAGGATCTAAGGATAATGGAATGTGTATGTCTGTGTGAGTGTACATGCATGTGTGCGTATGAGGGAAAGGGATCTTCACTTAGGCCGTTTCTGCCCCATTACTACTCTACCCCCTAAATCAGATCATCAGAGACCATGCCCTGAACAATCGAAGCCACTAGGTTCCGCCCTCTCTGGCCTCAGCTTTCTCCTGGCTGTTTTCTGCCCATTACTGAGTATACACTCCCCTCACTTTCTACCTCTTAGTCTGAAAACTAAAATTAAATCAACACTACTGTCTCTGCAAAGAGCAAATCAACTGGTCCAGGCCATGCCACCTCTTCATGTACTGTCCTCTCCCTTTTGAATGTAAGCTCTTCTAGGTCAGCTACTATCTCTCTACTGTATTTGTATCTGCACACAGCACAGTGCTTGGCATAGAGTAAACACTTAAATAATGGTTTTCATTCATTTATCCAATCATTCATTTATTCATTCAATGAAGAAGACATCAAATAAGATCTAATTCAAAAGATGTTTCTCTATTAAAAGGAGCATTTTATACTTTTTTATAAATTTGGTAATAAATTTCACAGCCTAAATCCAAAGAGCTATTTTCCTCACATTTTAAAGGAGCTAGTTCAATAACTTTTCATCATTAAACAGTTATACTCTCCTCCTAAGAGTCATATACCAAATAAGATACAATGAGCAAAATACTTCTCTCTTACTGATAAAACAAAGAACAGCTAATGTAGCTTAATAAACATACATACCGTACTGCTTGTGAATCTATTCATGTAGACTGTGATAACACCACATTTGCTCCCAGTAAATAGTTGGCAACTGTCTGGTACCCAAGCACAACTAGTTACCTTAAAAAGTAATAAATAAAAAATTATTTTAAAACCATTATTTCCTAGAATTCAATTATTTTTTCTCACAATTCTGTTTTTACCCATGTATGCTTTTCAATACTTGAAATTAGTAAAGTGATGTTAATTTTGATAGCATAGCCTTATATGATAATAAAAGACAAACCATTTTAGTTGGAAAACAAGCTTTGTGCCAGAGGACCATAGATTTCACTTTCAGTAAGAGGCCTTTTCTGGTCCCTCCTCTTCCTAATGCATCTCTTCGAAGATTACTTCCCATTCACCATATATATATCTTGTATAGCAGTAATTGTTTGGATGTTATCTCCCTTATTAGAATATGAGCTCCTGAACCTCCAGTATTAACACAGTGCCAGGATCATCAGAAGTACTTTAAAAGTGCTTACCGGCTGCCATTACCATACATTTTTGTATATATGCACTGATTTTTTAAAACAAAATAGGATGACCTTGGTGGGCATATGGTTAACTGGCCCAGAGAATCTGAATGAATTTTATCTTGGATTAAATACATCTAAATACTTAATATTACTTCCATAAAATTGTGATGGAAAAATGTGTTAAAAATATATTCTTTTTGACAAAGAATACCTCAATTTACTACAAATAAGAGTTCAAAGAATTAATAAGTGGTACCATAGAGGAAAGAAAGTTACAATAATAGCTTTAGTAGAGAAGTGCCAAAATTATGTCTGTCTGAACTGGAAAAAAAAGTTGTTTTGAGGTCCCTAAGTCCCTGAAGAGCCAACAGTAGTAGGCACATAACTATCTTACAGGGCTAGAATACATGAAATAAGCTGACAACATGCTATCATCAGGAGATTTATCACTAGAGGAAAACAGAGTGATGTAAATTCCAGAGGAAAGAAAGGTATTTATTAATTGTACTCTCATTTGAAGGGGACAAAATGACAGACATAAAGACAGTAAGCTAGAGAGAGTTGCAGGGGACCAATTTCTAAGATTTTTTTAAAAAGATTTTTTGAAGACTTCATTTGTTTTCAAAGTGCTAAAATGAATAGGGGCTCATGTAATACTCATGAAGAGATAGGAAGTACTGTATTTTGCATATCCTAGAACTTGGAAAAATGGGATTAAAAGCAACCATAGAAAATATCACTGAAGGGGCAGCTAAGTGACTCAATGAATAGAGTACCGGTATCAGGAGGAACCAAATTCAAATCCAGCCTCAGATACTTGACACTTACTAGGTGTGTGATCCTGGGCAAGTTACATAGCCCCAACTAAAAAGTATCACTGAAGAAACTCAGATTTGTGGTTTATCTACAAGTGGACATTAATACACAAACTGATGTAGATCATCTGAGAAAAACAAGGCATTAAATATTGAACTATAGTTACTGACAAATAATATTTGTCACTATCACAAGCATGCATTGAGAAGAAACAAATGTTATTTGGTTAAGAATCTGTGGCACTACTGACACGGAGTAAAAGTATAACAATTATGATGATAATTCATGAAAAGTAGGAAACAGATTTAAAGGATATAGTGGGAATGGAGACAAGAGGAAATGACATCACCAACGTAAAGAAAGTGTACCATCAGTTTCTGGAACTCGATTAAATGAAATAAAATTAATAATTAATACTCCCAATGAGTTACTTTAAAAGCATTACATCAAAAAAAATTAAAATATATTTTGTTAAACAGTTTTTACTTGGTGCTGTTGGGAGCTCTGTATGAAGTTCACTGGAGGCTCACTCTGTTTGCTCTTCAGTCTTAAAATGTTATCTGCATAACCCCAGCTCAAAATGGCGGACCACTGAATGTCAGTACTGTTCATGCTTCTCACACCTTAAACAGAGACAACACACATGAACTATCACTGTTTATTTGACCTAGAAGCCATAAGAATGGGCATATGCAAAGACTGAAGATTAACTACTGGAGCACAATAATCACACAGGAGATAACAAACTGAAGCAGCTTCATTAAGTATTTATAAGCTGGGTCACTTCAAATCCAGCAGTATTTAGGTAGGACTTTGGTTCAGAACTATAAAGCTTTGTTTTCTTACACAAGCAACAGTGATAATATTTTTAATACAAGTTTTTACACAAGTAACAGAAATATGATTTTCTCTCTATCAGTCTTTGGATATTCAGTTGCATTTGTCTTTAATATGAACCAGATAATGCACCTAAATAACTTTCCAAGCATGCCTTCCTGAATAACAAGTATAGCTAAGAGCAAGTATAATAAAGACAAAAAGTAATTTCTATCTTGGGAAGTGATGACTTAATGCCCTCAACTACAAATATCTATTTATATTTTAGTACAGAAATCTACAATCATGATACTTAATTCACAACTGCTAACCTAAAAAAAAAGTCTTGGGCATTATCCTTTCATGTGATTTTAGGGATGAAGATTTAGAAACACTGGCTTTTCCTTTCTGGTGCAAATTTCATCTTAGTTCATAATTTACAATAAAAGTACTTAATGTAATACATTATACACAGAGTTAATCCTAAAACCTCTTTGAATGGTGAATCAAGGAAGAATTTAATGGCACATTAAACAAATACATGTAATATATTGTTGAGCATAATTCCAAATACTGAATATTAATGGAATTACAAAGCACGAGACCTATCAAATATATACAATAAATATTCTCAGCCTCCAATTACAGTAAACAAAAAATATATTATTTTCTAAAGCAGACAACTTCCTTTTCATAAAAACTATATTACTCTGTGATTAATCCCCTATAATTAACAGCTGAATACTTTAGCATTGATTCAATTTAGGAGCAGGTCCTACGTTTTCTGTTTAAGAATTAGACTCTATGACTAAATGAAACAGCAACACAAATAGGAAAAGTTACTACTCATGAAAGAAATGAAACAAAGACTGAATTACCACTTAAACTGTTTTTCTTTACACTACTGAAGATATTGCTAATGGATGTATCATTACATGAGACCACTAATAAAATCACAGAAGGCTAAGACTAGTAGACTTCTTAAGGTCCCTAGTCCATGTTTTTGCCTTCAGGCAGAATTGTAAATATACAACTCATTACTTATAGATGGGTACTTACATTATTCCTAGAGAAGGATAGGTCCTATATAATTCATTATAGTTTTTCAAAGTTTTCAAGCGGGTAAGGAATAGTTTTGCACAAGAGACAATGTATAGGGGAAAATATTTCATTTAATAAATATATTTAATTTCCCAACATCTAGTTAGCATCTAGAGAGCATGAAGAATGCTCCTACCACATTCAGTGAATTATGACTATAGGAATTCACAAATTGGTAAAATTGTTTTTAGGGTGAGGGATTTGAATATACAGTAAAAAAAAACAAAATCTTTTTTTAAAAAAATTTCCTGAGCACCTATTTTTTGATCAACGACTCCCTTCTCTTTGACTTAATCTCAAGGTATTATATCTGCTGTGTTTTCTATTACAGGGATAAGGAAAGTCAAACTAAAAAAAAAGTGTTTCCATTAAAATGACAAAATATCTTTATTCTGGTAAATATAACTATTCCTTTTTTTCTTTTGTAAATTCCTCATTTTACAAATGAGTTGACACTTTCTTCTAATTCCTATTCAACATTAAATAACTGTTAAGTTGAACAGTTTACCAAAGATTTAGATAAAAAAAGTATATTTATGCTATATGAGTTTAGATAGCTTGAAGACTTATGCAATGAAAAACATTCCAGGTTATTTGTTTTTACCTTGCTCTTTGCTGTATATCATCAGAAGGCAGAATTTTGGGGACAAACCACAGATAGCTTTGGTGGGCAGAGCCTGAAGGGAACCAAATCTCTCTCCATGTGGCTGACTGAAGCAGACAACAGGTACAGGAGCACTCGGGGAACCTACATATTCACCCCATTTTAAGCCTTTTATCCATGATAAAGGACTCTAGAAACCAGGAAAAGGAGAAATGCAAGAATATAAGAAATTTGATAATTTACTCAGATTAAAAACTGAACTGTGATACAACATAATTAGGTTTTAAAATCCTGGGAGAAGGGACTCTGTTACATTTCTTTGCACTGTACTTAGTATGTAATACATAATAAAACAATTATAATTGTTGATTTGTATTTTCTATTGGTTTGGGGTTAGCTAATGTGAAGAACTTTAGGCCTTATTGATCATCATCTTTATACCCAGTATTGTGCTAGGCACCATAGGTAATATAAAGATGAAATAAATCTGTAGTAACTGTCTGTTGGGGGATAGTCAAATGATTATGTAATAAAATGGCAAACAATGAATTAATGTGCCAATCTACAGTACAGAAAAATGGATCTAATAAATTGGTTCTTATACAGTACTGACATTAAGTACAGTGGGAATCAGAAAAAAGTGTTCAATGTGGGCTGAAATTGTCATTAAAGACTTTATGGAGAACATGAAATTTAAAAAGGGCACTGAAGAATGGGTAAGATTGAGATCTGGATAGATGGAGAAGAGAGGGGAGGACTTTCTAGGCAAAAGGAATAGCATTAACTAAGGTACAGAAACACATCTTAACAGGAGAAAAAGTTCCTTAACCCCAAGAGAACGTAGATATTGTTAGGAATCAAGACTAGTGGTTCTTCCCTGTGTCTACCCTTTTGTTCTCTTTATCTTTAGTTTTACTCCTAATTTATCTCTCTTATATAGATCCACGTATCTCTTTTAATATTTAGAGCTTAAATATTTAGTTGTAGTACCTCCAGATCTTCGGGGCAGAAACTACATGTCTGTCCTGAACTACATACTATATAGCATCTACAAACTATATATCTACTTAAAAACTGATGAAGTTTTGATGAGCAATTTTTTAGCTATTTCCAAAAGAACTGTCTATGGCAATTTTCAATGAAACTTGCTTATATTATTTTCTTTTCTTTTGCTTTTTTTTTGAGGGCAATTGGGGGTAAGTGACTTGCCAAGGTCACACGGCTAGTAAATGTTAAATGTCTGAGGCTGTATTTGAACTCAGGTCCTCCTGACTTCAGGGCCTGTGCCCCATTCACTGCACCACCTAGCTTCCCCACTTATATTATTTTCAAAGTAAATTAGAAATAAGAATTCTTGAATTAGATTCCATTTGAAACTCCCTTGAATTTTGAGGGATATTCTTTTAGGTGACTTGGGAGTCAGGTGTTAGAAGTACAGGTTTAAATGACATTCTAGTGGCTTAAGAGCACTGAAACTTCTTTCAGGAAATAACACATGGTTCAGAATCAGAACTTTTGCAACCAAGTTCTTTATATGAAGTATTATATACTTATTTACTTCTGTAAAGTACTAAAGAGATCCTTACAAACCAACCATGTTAAGTTTAGAAAAATTTAAGTGGCTGAAATTATTCCTTACCATTTATATATTTTTTTCTGTAGAATTCTCCCACAATTCTTTGCAAAGTCTAATATTTTGTCTGATGCAAATCTGTAGTCTAAAATAGCAGAACTATTTGATAACAGTACAGATAAACTTTAGCTGTTCAACACTAACTCACTGCAAGTAAAATGAAACAGGGATTTATACATTAAAAAAAAAACATACTGGATAGATAACTTCTTTGACAGGCTCTCGGGTTTCCCTGAAAGCAAGCTGTACAAACAATCCCACAGCAGCAGGAAGTTCTCCTTCGATGCTAAGTTTGGATCCAGGCCTGCCTGCATGTGCTGTGTGGAATAATTGTCGAGGGGTCTGACCATAGGTTTTTATCATGGTTTCTAGTGCTCTTCTCTGAACTGGATCCTCAACTGCTGATACATCCATTCCAAAATATGTCTGAAGAATAAAAGAATAGACAAGCAATACATAAAACAAAACCAAATAGAAAAATATTTACATTAAATTTCCAATGTAGTTTCTTTCTTCAGATGATAGTTTAATTTTGAACTACTCATGATCCAAAATTAAAGTGCTTTTAATCCTTTAATTAATCACCAGTTACCTCAACAAAATCAGAAATGATAATCCTGGCTGAGAAATGTTATGTGTGATGTGATGATATTTTTTAAAAAATGCAATTAGAGATCTGAGAAAAAAAATGTCTTTCCATGTACAACTGTTAGAAGGCTAGAAAACATCTCATTATTTTGTTTAATTGTATCGGATGGACAGATAAGAGATATAGTGCAGTCAAATGAAGTGTAGGTAAAAAATCAATGAGGTTGTAAACTGGCATTTATTGGAAGATTTTTAGTGAAAAAATGTGAGCTCTTTAAAGTAAAGTGTTATTAAATTTTGTTTATTACATGTTATTATATGTTTAATTTGTATGTATGTGTTTTAAAGATACAGAAGGATACATACACTGAGTACAGGTCAAATTCATTTTGAACATATTCCCCTAGCAGCACAGCCTAACCCTTAAAATTAAATAAATAATTCATTTACATAAGTAAAGTCTCATATACAATTTTCTTTGGTTTCTAAACAAAAATTTAAAGCAGTTTCAAAAATTAAATGACCTGCAAGCATACACTTTGGAATTAACTGTCATAAAAGTTTAAATCTAAATCCTACCTAAAACAAGTTACGTTTACTTGGCTTAGCATGTCCTGAAATTCAAGTAAGATCTGAGCAAAATTCAGTTTGTCTTAATATTCCACATTAAGCATTTGATATATGAGTGCAGTATAATAGATAACCACTGAACAGGTAAATTCTACTAGGAAAAGCATTTCATATTGGCTCTTTCAAATAACTGATTTTTGATGAATAGCTGATGCAATTGTATATTTTGTGTTGGTTGGATATTACAGTCTATAGTCAGGGAAAATCCCCACTAAAATTGAAATTCGTTTGTTATATTTCAAAATAACATGAACTTTTCATGTTAAGTGCTACATGAATAATTCCAAAGGTCATAGAGAAGAACTGAATACAGAGATTATGTTTAAGGAAATTTCTGACTTCTGTTTCTGGAAGGTAATGTGAGAATTCTTAAATGTGTTATTGAAAAAAATTGTATCTTAAAGTCAATTTTCTCCATGGTATTCTATCACTAAAATAGTAATGAAGACCAATTTAAAAAACCCCCTACCTTATTCTCTATGTAAATGTTGGCTTTTTAATACCAAAAGAAAAAAAAAAGTTCAGTATTATAAATGCCTTTAATTTTTACTCACATTTTAGCCAGGTTTGCTATAAAAACCATGTTAATTTTGTTTCTGTTATTTTTGGGAAAGGTGTGTCTATAGAATGACTTAGAGATTTATCTATAATATAAATAATATCTATTATCTATACAATAAAGAAAACGAGTGATACTTATAAGTCTTTGCTTCTGATATTTAAACATATAAAAGATGAAGAAATATTTGGTCAAAATTTAAGGGAACCACAATGTCTAACTTAATTTCTCTCTTTTGGGGATAACAAATGTTTCAAAGGAACATAGCTGATAACTAGAACAGAAAAAAGAATTAGCTCTTATGTAACAGAACCAAAAGACACTTACAGCCGGATGGAATACATTGATGGCTTGAACAGAAGACTTGCCCTTTTGCTTATAGCCAAATACTAAATCAATCCATTGACAAATGTTCTGAGACACATGATCAGACTCCAGAGCCTGTCGATGTATGAGGATAAAAAGACGAGGATCATTACGAGCCCAAGGGGGAAGGTTGACATGATTAACGCGTTCACCATTTTGGCGGACACCAAAATCAAAACCTAAAAGAGAAAGTAAGTTATTTTATACTGATGACATTTATAGGAAGATGTGCACTATCAAATCTATATCCTCAATGTTAAGAATCTGAAAACCTACTACAAGTATTTCTTCTACTGTCTGAAAAAGGCTAAAACAAAGAAGTTATTTGCTACTAAGAAACATTAAATATCACTACTGGTCACCCAACTACCTTATGCAATGTCATATGAACAAATGACATCATAATGTGTTTGGAGATCTTGTAGCCTTATCCTTTTCCTACTTTGCAATCATACTAAAGAACAAAAGTAAAGGATACTGCACCAGTTTTACCAGTCAGACTTCCAAATACAGAAGACACTGAAACAGATGTTCAGTTGTGAAATATACACTGAATCCTGTTTGAGCTCTGACGTATTTCTGAGTTTATTAATGTTATCATTTAAAATATTCTAAAGTTACTTTCTTTATACTGGATAGATTAAGAAGCATGGTTTCAAAGAAATATTAAAATCCTTTCTGACTAAAAAAACTCATAAAATTTCTGAATTTTCAGGTAAAAAAATATTGTCCAAGTTGCCAACTATCTTTCAACTTTTCCCCCAGGGCCTTCTTCAGTGTTCCTGTTGCTTTCTGAGGGACCAGACCAGATCACTAGCTTCAGGATTCCATTCTCACCCCTAGTTGCTTCTTTAGTTTGCCTGACTCACATTATCATCTCCTATCTCTACCTTAGTGTCGTTGGGGCACATGTGTAGACCTGTACCCCCTTCCTGCTCCTGACTGCTGTGAGGTGCATTTCCCAGGGCATGGTATCACCACTTGCATAAGGATGGACCTTAGGGAGAACCTTCAATAGTCTAATCACATGCCTTCCTCAATGGATCTCTCTTCAGCCAATTATGCTCTGTATGAGGCCATTCCTCAATGAATTGAATCATTCCCTTATCCTCACCTCATTCCAATTTTTTCTGAACCCTAGGTTGCCTGTGTATAAACCTTGTTCTCTACCCTAATTGCTTAGTCTCTTACTCCCATCCCCCTCCAGCCTACCCCCCAATGTCCAACTCCAGATCTGTATCATTCCACTGTGCTCTCTGAAATGCCTGCTCAAGAATGAATAAACTTCCTTTCATCTTAAATTTTTTCCTTTCTCACTTCTTCCACCTCCTGGTCTTTCCTAAGAACTGGCCTACATTAACTTGACTACATTGCATCATCTTTGGCCACCCTTTCCTGTACTAATCCCACTTTTCTTTTACACCTCCTTCTACTCCTCAAATCAATAGTCACAGTATGAGTAAATATTCCTAGTTCCTCTTACAGCCACTTCCATACCCTCCCATTATTACCATTACTTAGTAACCTCTTTTTCTGTGAGGATAATGCAATAAAAATTAATCACCAATCAAGATCCTGGTAGCTATCAGCTACCAAGTCCCCAACATTCTTTCTCCTTTCTCAATGAGTTCGTTGCTTGGCTCACAATTTTCTTTTCCATCACAAATCTGTTCCTCATACTAGGGGACTCTAACGTATCTATCCATATTCTTTTTGATACACGAACTTCTGAGTTTCTCAATTTACATTTACCATTCTTCTACTCCACCTCCACTATTCATGGAGATGGCTATACCCCTGATCTTGTCATTACCCATAAGTGCTCTACTGCCATACTCATGAATTCTAAAATTCCCTTATCTAATCATAAAATTTTATCATTCCACCTTCCCTTCAACATATAACCCCTAAATCTATTATTTATCTTCACCATTACTCCCATCCCTTCCATTCCTCAAGTTTTTTCAGGTCAACAACTCCATATTGGTTACACTCTATTCTCCTCTCTGTCTCAACCCCTTGGTGAATTGTGTAACTCTAGACTACCCTCTACTTTTAAACCCCTTTCTCATTTGTCCTACAGCCAACCCCAATTTGCCAACATCCAACCTAGGAATACTCTCACAAAAATGCCAATTTGAAATTATTTGATACATTACCTTCTCGGTTAACCAAGAATTCAGGTAAGTAGAAAAACTCTGGGATTAGTTCTTTTACATCAGTCATAGATTCAAAAGATGAGAGACGCCAAGTTGTATTTGTAGAATGAAAGGTCCTGTCTGGTATATCAAAACTTTGGTCTACAAATAAAATCAAAGTAATTTAGTTATAATTACACGGTATTGTTTCCACTGGTAGGACATTTCTAATGAACAGGTTTTTATTACTTCAAATGGTTAAAGAAAAACATATTCTTCTAGCTCAGTCAGCAGTTTAAACATATCATATCTTTGGAAATGTTTTAATATTTGGAAGCCCTACATGAATTAGTTTTTTTAACCTCTATTATATGCTGCTTTTATAATGAAAAACTCAGAGGAAAATAAAAAAAACCTGTAATTAGGTGAAGTCCTGATCCTTTTATTTCTATTTTAAAGTAACAGACACTATCCACTATTGGATGCATTCATTTTGAAAATTCAAAACTTTAGGCTTTGGAAAATGAAACTGCTCATAATTTAAAACCCCAAATTCAATACAGTCACACATCTGTTTCATTTGACAACATTTATGTTGGAAAAAAATTATGATAATTTTAGTCATATAATAACCATGGGCAGCATCTCAATGAAGCAATGATGTTAACCTTAACCAAAAAAAGAAATCACAATCTATTAGATTCCTAAATACAATAATTTGGCTTGTTAATGTTTAATTTATACATTTTTTTTATAAAGAAACTAACTTCTTGAGCAAAGTTTATTTAAAGTGCATCTTGTTAAATGCTAGCAACTAGGTGGCCAAACAGATAGAATGCTGGGCCTAGAGTTAGGAAAATTCATCTTCCTAAGTTCAAATCTGGCCTCTAACACTTAATAGCTATGACACCCTGGGCAAGTCACTTAACCTCGCTGGTCTTAGTTTCCTCATCTGTAAACTGTGCTGCAGAAGGAAATGGCACATTGCTGCTGTATCCTTGTTAAGAAAAATCCCAAAGTGGGGTGGCTAGGTGGCACAGTGAATAGAACACCGGCCCTGGAGTCAGGAGGACCTGAATTCAAATCCGGCCTTAGATGCTTGACACACTTACTAGACATGTGACTTTGAGCAAGTCACTTAACCCCAAATTGCCTTCCAAAAAGCAAAAAAAAAAGGAAAATCCCAAATGGAGTCACGAAGAGTGAAAATGACTGAATAACAACAATTAAACGAAATGAACTAAATAGAAGGAAGTTTAAAAAGTCAACATTCTAATTTTTATAAAGACAATATAAATCTTCTGCATATGCAAATAATTTTCTACTGCCTGGTAGAATTTTTAAAAATCTATTTTGGATACCTTTTAAAAATCTCCCTTACTTACTTAATAAGGATCTGTAACTCACATAAAGGTGATAAGAAAAAAGGTTTAATACTGCCATCTCTTCCCTCAGCTATTAGGCAAAAGCCTTTTAAACAAATATATTTGGATGTGGGACATAACAGCTATCATAATATATTGCAGGGCTATTAGTTACATGGAAGAGGTATCCAACGTATTATAAAGAGTTCTAAATAGTAAAACTAGAATCGGTGACAGGAACTTAGAGAGAGACTTAAAAAAAAAAAAGGACAAATTTTCTAATAAGAACATTGAACGGGCTGCCTGCTTGTGGTAATAAGTACCATATAGGGCTGTGTGATTTAGAATTGGAAGGGACCTCAGAAATGATTTAATTTAACCACATCTTTTTCTACAGATAAAGTTACTAAGGCTTGGAGGGTTAAGGTAACCTGCTCAAAATTATACCACAGTACTAAATGGTAGAGCTTCAAAATGATGAGTCCTCTGACCTCATATCCATTCTTTTTTCCACTATATTATATGTATATGAGAAGTCAGAAACCACAACCTGTCAGGGATGTTATAAATTATATCATTGCCCTGGTGAATGGTTGGATGACCTCTGAGGTCTCTTTCAACTCCAAGATTCTATGATTTTTCTCTCATTTTGGTGGATAATTAAGAATTAATTATATAATTTTCTGTCAAACCAACCAGTTTATATGAATGCCTAGAAACTATTTTAAACTAGTGACTTATTTTAACCTTGTTCTTGGGGGCTGTTCATGTGCAAAAGCACTTTTGGTTTTACAATATTGGTCTCATCTTGGATGAGTTTCAAGATGAACACACCTTATTCTGAAGTCTGCTTTATCCTTAATAGTGTTATAAATGGAGTTCTAGAAGAATTTTCCAGAATTACAATTCTAAGAGAGTATATTTAATTTTATAACCCTAAGAAAGTATTTTAAATTTTATAAACACCCCCCCCCCCCCGAGTCTACACCACTTCTAAGTCAGCTTCTAGATGCAGGCCTAAACAGCCAACAGAAATGTTGTCCAAAATTCCTCACTGGGGGGCAGAGATGAGCTTGAGTTCTCAAAGGCTATGCCAATACAGTGAAAGTTCTGGCAGGTTTTAAAAACTTTTGCAACATGGTAGAACCTGCCAAAACTTGCACTCTTCTGGCAAATTAAGAATAGCTGAGAGGTGACTCTAGATTCACAAAGGATTTGTCATCAGAAGGCAGGTTCTGAAAAGTTCTACCATGTTATAAAAGTTAGTTGGTTGACTACTGAGTGTTGACTTCTTTAGTTATGGCAATTCATGAAATAAAAGAAAATATTAAGATAGGCTTCTCTTCTGTGTAGAATTCCACTTCCTTGGGGTACTGGTAGAGGGTACTAAGAATCGGTTTTTATTTATTTTATTTTTTGCTTTTTGGAGGAGGGAAGGCAGGGCAATTGGGGTTAAGTGACTTGCCCAAGGTCACATAGCTAGTTTTGTGTTAAGAGTCTCAGGCCAGATTTGAACTCAGATCCTCCTGACTCCAGGGCCGGTGCTCTATTCACTGAGCCCCCTAGACGTCCCAGAATCAGTTTTTAGACTGTACATAAACATGAATTTAACAGTCAGTACTTTAAATTTAAGATTTTTGTTTAATGTCCAACAACTTAATATATAACTAGAGGAAATGAACCAGACTAATACGGATATTTTCACTATGAATGAAAACATGATATGAGGAATTTTAAGCTAAATGAAATAATTCCATCTATCTTGGAGAAAGAAATAAAAGAGATGGTTTCACCAAGAGTCCAAATGCAAAAAAGAAATATCATTTAGATTTCCTTAGCAACATCCCTGATAAAATATAACCAAAAAGACCATTCTGAAGATAACTTGCTTATGAACCAGCATTTGTTACAGTGAACAAAGAGAGAGAAATTGTACAAAGAATAAAAAAATTCCAACAAAGTCAACATATACATGGACACTTCCTGACTTCAAAGTGAAGTAAGGTAAAGGGGGAAAATAATAAAAGATGGGCTCGAAAATATGATTCAGGATTAAGAAACGAAAAAAGCCAAAGGCTTGGTTCAAAGAAGATTCACCTGTGTTCCCTTAATACTTTCTTAAAGAAAAGTGTGAGACATAGCAAGCACTGAATTATACTACAAAAATTATATTTCCTTTGAATAGGCAGAAATGACAACTAATGCTATGAAAGTCACTTTAGAATCAGTTGTTTCAGAGTAGTCAGATGATCAATTAATTAGAGCAAATATTAATATCAATACGAGATGAGATAAAAGGATAAAAATGATAAAGGATAATAATGAAAAGGATAAAGAAGGCACTGCATAGTGTCATAATAGCTTCAATTGAAATCATTCAGGCAAGCTTTTAAATAAACAATGAAAAAAGGGAAATGGCTTCTTAGGCGGAGCCAAGATAGTGGAGTAGAAGCAAGACCTTCCTGCGGCTCCGGCTTCCACCCTCCCCAATCCACGTAAAAAGGGGACTCTAAACAAACTTTGGAGCTGCAGAACCCACATAATGACACACAGAAGCTAACCTCCCGCTGAGGACAGCCCAGCAGGACGGCAGGAATCGGCCAGCGCAGTGCTCTGGGAGCCGAGCCCAGCACCACACCGAGGCTTTAGCCCCAGGGCGGGCCTGACCAGCCGCCAGCCAGAGGGACTCCAGATCAGCAGCAGCTGTGGCCGTTTCCAGATTTATCGATACATAGATTCAAAGGACAAGTTGAGAGGCCAGTGCAGTCTGGACTTTGGGACCAGTAAGTGGGAGTGCGTGGCTTTTACCCCCGGGGCGAGAAACCGCTGAGAGCCAGCACAGCCTGCCAGCGCCACGTGGCAGCTTCAGCTCCTGGCCTGCAGAGTGTAGGGGGACCAAGCACCAGTCTGAGGGGTAATCCGCTCTTGCTTTAACCTGCTTGGATCTGGATTGCAGTCTAGGGTGGAGGTCCTGGGGTGTGTGTCCAGCTTGCCAGAGCGTGTGGAGACCTCAGAGAGGGCACCCATCTAATACCTCCAGCAGCTGAGAAAACCCCAGCGTTTGGGATGAAAACTCCCCTGCCTGGTGGCAGAGTCCTACTGTGGCAAAAAAGCCCAAAAGTCAAATAATTGAGTGGCAAAATGAGCAGGCAGAGGAAACAAAGCAGACAGAAGATTCCAACATTACACTCCTATTTTGGGGATAAGAAGGAGCAAGGCATGGAACAGGAGGAAAACAGTGAAGTCAGTACTCCTGCACCAAAAGCTTCAAAGGAAAATACAAGCTGGTTACAGGCCATAGAGGACCTTAAGAAGCAGATAAGAGAAGTGGAGGAAAAATTGGGAAGAGAAATGAGAACAATGCAAGAAAATTATGAAATGAGAGTCAACAGCCTGACTGAAGAAAATAATACCTTAAAAAACAGACTGACTCAAATGGCAAAGGAGGCTCAAAAAGGCAATGAGGAGAAGAATGACTTAAAAAGTCGAATTTTCCAGATGGAAAAAGAATCTCAAAAGCTCACTGAGGAGAATCATTGCTTCAGAATTAGATTGGAGCAAATGGAAGCTAATGACTTTATGAGAAATCAAGATGCTGTTAAACAGATCCAAACAAATGAAAGAATAGAAGGCAATGTGAAATATCTCATGGGAAAAACCACTGACCTGGAAAATAGATCCAGGAGAGATAATTTAAAAATTATTGGACTACCTGAAAGCCATGACCAAAGTAAGAACCTAGAAAGCATCCTCCAGGAAGTTCTCAAAGAAAACTGCCCTGATGTTTTAGAACGAGAGGGCAAAATAGAGGTTGAAAGAATCCACTGATCACCTCCTGAAAAAGATCCCAAAAAGAAAACTCCTAGGAATATTATAGCCAGGTTCCGGAATTCCCAGATTAAGGAGAGAATATTACAAGCAGCCAGGAAGAAACAATTTGAATATTGTGGAAACACAATCAGGATAACCCAGGATCTGGCAGCTTCTACACTGAGGGATCGAAGGGCCTGGAATGTGATATTCTGGAGGGCACAGGAGCTGGGATTAAAACCAAGAGTCACCTACCCAGCCAAACTGAGTATCATGTTTCAGGGGAAAATATGGTCATTCAGTGGAATAGAGGACTTTCAAGCATTCTTGCTGAAAAAACCAGAGTTGAATAGAAAATTTGACATTTAGATACATGAAGCAAGAGAAGCATGAGAAGGTAAACAGGGAAAAGAAATCATAAGGAACCTATCAAAGTTGATCTATTTTTTTTTTTTGAAGCACTCGGGGTTGGGTGACTTGCTCGGGGTTGCATGGCCAGTTGTTGTTTCTGGGTGTGGTGCTGAGTGTCTGGGCCTGGATTTGATCTGGGTCGTCCCGGCACTGGAGCCGGTGCTCTTGCTCGCTGAGCCACCTGGCCAAAGTTGAACTATTAACATTCCTACATGGAAAAACAATAATTGTAACTTGTGAAACTTTTCTCAGTAGTTGAAGGGATTAGAAATATATATATATGTATATATATAATATATATATGTATATATATAATATATATATATGTCTTTATATGAGGGTATGCAGGCACATGAATACATATGTGAATGTGTGTATATACTTTTACAGATATACATAGATAGAGGGCACGGGACCAATTTAACAGGAAGGGATGATACTTAAAAGGTGAAATTAAGAGGTGAGAGGAATATAATGAGAGGAGATAGAGTGGGACAAACTATCTCATACAGAAGAGGCAAGGGGAAATGGTTACAATGGAGGGGAAGAATAGGAAGGCAAAAGGGAATAGGTCAACCTTATTCCTATTGAATCTGGCTTGAGGTGGGAGGGAAATACACACTAAATAGGGGATCTCACCCTCCAGGAGAATAGTGGGGAAGGGGATATGAGGGCGGATGATGGAAGGGAGGGCAGGCTGGGGGGGAGGGAAGTTGGAAGCACCCACTTTTGAAAAGGGACAAGACCAAAGTAGAGAATAGAACAAGTGGGAGGTGGGATAGGAGGGAGGGAAATACAGTCAGTCTTTTACAATACATCTACTACGTTATTGTTTTGCATTAGCCGCACATGTACAACCTATACTGAACTGCTTGTCTCCCCAGTGGGGATGGGTGGCGGGGGGGAAGGGAATGAATCTGGATTTGAAAGTTTTAAAATCAAATATTCAAATATATATATATGTGTGTGTGTGTGTGTGTGTGTGTGTGTGTGTGTATAAAAAAATAAAAAAGACAATTAAAAAAAAAGAAAAAAAAAGAAAAAAGATTGACTTTATGATCATTTCCTTCAGAAGTTAAACTAATAGAAAGTTAAAAAGAAATAGCCTTATAAAAAAATGTTACCTAATTTGGAGTTATACTCAAAAAGTTACTAAGCTGTGCATTTTAATCCAGTGATTTCACTAATATAATTTCAAAGGAATTGAAGACAGAAGGAAAAGACCCATAAGTACAAAAGTATCTATAGCAGCACTGTTTAATCATAGGAAAGAACTCTAAAAAACAAAAAGGGGTGCTCGTCAATTGAAGAATGGGTCAACAACAGGTAGAGGTATATTACTGCACCTTAAAAATGCTGACTATAAGGGGCGGCCAGGTGGCTCAGCGAGTAAAAGTACTGGCTCCAGTGTCGGGATGACCTGGGGATCGAATCCGGGCTCCGACACTTAGCACCACACCCAGAAATAACTGGCTGTGTAACCTTGAGCAAGTTACTTAACACTGATTGCTCATAAAAAAAAATGCTGACTATGGAAGATTAAAAAAGCTTAGGAAGAACTGCATGAAATGATACAGAGTAAAATAACAAAAACTAGGAGAACAATATACATGGTGACTATAGTAACATAAAGGAAAACAGCTCTGAAAAAATTCAGAACTCTGAAAAACATGTTGACCAATGACTTTTTTTTTTTTTTTTGCTTTTTGGAGGGCAACTGAGGTTGACTTGCCCAAGGACACATGGCCAGTTTTTGTGTTAAGTGTCTGAGGCTGTATTTGAACTCAGGTCCTCCTGACTCCAGGGCTGGTGCTCTATTCACTACGCCACCTAGCCACCCCGACCAATGACTTTTGAAGACTGATAAGACATTGGGGCAATATCAGTTTTGAATATAAACTAATCTGCAAAACATTATGAATAAAGAGGGTAGAAGATTATGAGTATCATTGTCTTACAAAACAGTGGGCTATAGAAAAGGTCAAAGTTTACAGAAAGATGTCAGATTGTGCCAAGTGCATTTATAGAAAGTGCAAGGAAAAAAAGGATAAAAATGGGCCATCTACAACTTATATACCTCCACATCCAATGGGAAATCTGAGGAAGTAGAAATGCCTTTTAATAAAACGACACTGGGAGAGCAGCTACAACAGAATAAGTATAAATGGAATGAAGCCCCTGTTTGGGAAAACTGGGTTTTGAAAGCATATTTTTCAAGACATTTGAATGAGGAAAAATTATCCCTCCCAAAGGGAGAAAAATCATGCACTGTATTAAAACCAAGACAAAGAAATACCATGTTTCCCCGATAATAAGACCTATCCCGAAAATAAGCCCTCCCCTTACTGTGTAAGATTCCTCTAAAATAAGCCCTCCCCCGAAAATAAGCCCTATTGAGATTGCTACTGTAGTGAAGGTGATCCCCTGCGCTACATGCTATATTATGGTACCCTCTGTATGCACCGTCCCTCCCCACCCCCGTGAAACGCATGCCGCGCTCCGAGCTACATCCAATCAGAGCTGCAGCAGTGAGCGCGTCATCCTGTTCTTCCCCAGTGATTTGCTTATTGAATAAAGGTACATTTTTTTGTTCACATTTACCTGTTTATTAAAATTGCTGTCAATGTTCATTAAAATAAGCCCTCCCCTGAAAATAAGCCCTCTGGTGTTTTTCTGTCCAAAAAAAATAATAAGACAGTGTCTTATTATGGGGGAAACACGGGGTATATAAGGCAACAGTAACAACTGACCTACTTTTCCCATCTCTATAAAATTTTTATATAAGTGATTTACATATATATTAGGGGTATCTGATAAAAAAAGATGATTTCCCAAATGATTTTCCACAGCAGATCACATGTTTTTTGTTACACAACTAATTCAAAGTTGTAGAGAACACAAAATTCCACTTACTGCCTCTTAATTATAGGAAAGTATTTGAGTAGGTATGGAAAAATATAGTCTTATGCCACCTTACCTCCTTTAGGAAAGTGTCTCACATGTAAGAGTTAAGATCATACCTTGGAGACTTTAAGATCAGTCCTTGATAAATAAAAACTACAAAGATAACTTTTTTCCAGTGATTTTTAATATAAATCAGCATGTAAAAAATAAGAAGATATGTTCAAAGGTATACAGGGTGTGAGGAGCAATATAGTTAGAGACAGAGGACCCGGGTTTGAATCCCAGGGGGTCACTCACACCTGTTTGACAATGGGAAATTCATTCAGATTCTATGAGCGTGAATTGTCTTCTCTATAAAAAGAGAGAATTGGATGAAATGACCTTTAAGACTCCTTCCAGCTCTAGATCTATAATCATATGTCCAGTTGGATAAAAATAACATGAAATCCTGAAAATCAAAGAAGAGATTAACAAAATTGAAAACAAGAAAAAAAAACCCTTCACTGAATTAATAAATAAAACTAGAAGTTTGTTTGGGGTTTTTTTGGGGGGACATGTGGGGGTGGAAAATCAACCATTAGCTAATTTGATTAAAAAAAAACTTTCTTGCTCCTTGCTTGGTATAATTTTTCTTTGACTTGGAATTATCAGTGCTAAATTACCAATGCCAAAAATGAAAAAGGTGAATTCACAAGCAATGAAGAAATAAGAGAAATGATAAGAAGCTATTCTGCCCCATTATATGCCAACAAAACTGACAAACTAAATGAAGTTGAAATATTTACACAAATATAAAATGTACAGATTAAAAGAACTATAAATATAGGACTAAAGACCAAAATTTCTAATTAATATTGATGTAAAAATTCTAAATGAAATAGTTACCAATGAGACTACAGTAACATATTACAAAGATTATATACTATGACTAAGCTTCATTTACACTAGGAATACTGGGCTAGTTCAGTATTACGGAAATCATAATAAGCCATATTAACAGCTACAAAAATTTTTTTTATTATTATATCAATAGATATAGAAAAAGCTTTCGACAACACGTAATACCAATTCCTGTTAAAACTACAAAAAATATGAATAATGGGGCTTTCTTTAATATGATAAATAATATTTATTTAAAACCGAGAGCTAGCATTACCTGTAATGGGGATAAACTAGACATCTTTCCAGGAGTATCGGGGTAAAGTAAGTGTGTCCATTATAACCATTACTATTCAATATAGTGTTGGAAATGCTAGCTCTAGTAATAAGACAAGAATAAGAAACTGAGGGAATAATCATAAAGGAACAAGATTATATTTTTTTTTGCATATGATGTGATGGTTTACTTAAGAAAACTCTAGAAAGTTAACTAAAAAACCAACTGAAACAATTTGCAAGCTATAAAATAAAATGACATAAATTATCAGCATTTTGGTGTATTACCAACAAAATTTACAGAAAATATAAAAAAAATTTGGGAGAATACCTGTGAAGACACAGACAAGAATTATATGAACACAACTATAAAAGGATCTTTACATAAAGACAATTCTAAATAGCTAGAGAAATATTAATTCTTTATGGTTAGGACTGAGCTAATATACAGTCCTACCTATACTAATTTACTTATGCAGTGTCATACCAATCAAACTCCCAAAAGATTATTTCACAGAGCTAGAAAAAAATATCGAAATTCATCTGGAGGAACAAAAGGTCAAGAATATCAAGAGAAACAATGAAAGAAAAAAAGGAAAGAAAGAAGCCTACCTAGTAGTACTAGATCTCAAACTATACTACTAATATACTAAAAGATATAATCATCAAGACAGTTTGGTACTGGGTAAGAAACAGACTAATCAGAGGAGATTAGTTCACAATATACAAAAAGAAATGAGCACAATAGCCTAGTGCCAGATAAAGATCTCATCTATAGGGGCAAAGACTCACTATCTGACAAAAATAGTTGGGGATACTAGAAAGCAGTCTGGACAAAACTGACAGAAACCAACATTTTATACCACCGAATAAACTGTCCATGAAATTGTAAAATCAGAAAAAATTGTAAAATCCACTATGGAATGGCATAGTGAGAGCTTTTGAATAAGGTATATCTATTATCTGTTAATCATGAGTTTAGCTTATTCAAAAAGAAACAAGATAGGTAAAAAGGGGTGGGCATCATTGTACATTAAAAAGGTACACTTGTGGGGGGTGGAATCAAGATGGTGGAGTAGAAACAGGACTTCCCTGGGGCTCCAGCTTCCACCTCCTCCAATTCATGTAAAAGGGGACTCTGAACAAACTTTGGAGCTACAGAACCCACAAAATTACACAGAGAAGCTAACCTCCTGCTGAGGACAGCCTGGCAGGCTCGCAGGAAGTGGCCAGCCCAGAGCCAAGCCCAGCCCCGCACAAGCCCGAGGTTTTAGCTTCAGGGTGGACTGACCAGTCCCAGGCTGGAGGGACTTCAGATCACTAGCAGCTGTGGCGGTTTTCAGAATTATCAACAAATAGAGGCTAAGGACAAAGTGAGAGGTCAGTGCAGTGTGGACTTTGGGATCCAGCAGTTTGGGAGTGTGGACCGGCCTTTATCCCATGGAGTGAGAAATCGCTGAGGTGCCACAGCTGTGCAGCCATCGCCATGTGGCAGTTTCAGCTCCTGGCCTGCAGACTGTAGGGGGACCAAATGACCAGTCTGAGGGGTAATCGCTCTTACTTTTAACCTGCTTGAATCTGGATTGCTGTCTAACGTGGAGGTCCTGGGGTGCATGACCAGCTTGCCAGAACATGTGGAGGCTTCACAGAGGGCATCCAACTTATACCTTCGACAGCTGACAAAGTCCCAGTGTTTGGTATAAAACTGCGCTGTCTGGTAGCAGAGTCCTACTGTGGCAAAAAGCCCAAAAGTCAAGTAATTGAGTGGCAACATTAGCAGGCAAAGGAAGCAAAGCAAGCAGAGCAACCCAACTTTACACTCGTATTTTGGAGACAACAAGGATCAAAGCATGGAACAGGAGGAAGACAGTGAAGTCAGAACTCCTGAACCAAAAGCCTCTAAGAAAAATATGAGCTGGTTACACGCCATAGAAGAGCTTAAAAAAAGATTTTGAAAAACAAATAAGAGAAGTGGAGGAAAAATTGGGAAGAGAAATGAGAACGGT